>NC_046969.1:25430814-25435814 GCF_009769545.1 Cyclopterus lumpus | reverse complement strand
AATGCACATACAGTATCGAAATACTATATGACAATCGATATATATATATATATATATATATATATTTATATATATTTATATATATATATATGTATTATATATAATATTTATATATAAATAAATATATATATATATATATATATTTATATATATAAATATATTATATATAATATTTATATATAAATAAATATATAATATGTATATATACATATTTATATATATAATATATATATATATTTATATATAAATATACATGTATATATTTATAAATATATATATATATATATATATATTTATATATAAATATATATATATATATTTATATATAAATATATATATATGAATATATATATCTTCTCAAGACCAACTTACCCTGCCTTTCACCCGGCGCTCACTGTTTGTTGTCAGCTGGAGTCGGATGAGGGGAATCTGCGACAGGAGATCAACTACGCCATCAGAAACATCCACGGCGTCAGGTGGAGTGCAGTTGTTCACCGCGTGCGTCGTTCATCGTCTTCTGTTTTCGCCGCGTCTCATTCCACTTCCTCTCCTCCGTCTTCCTCTCCTCCGTCTTCCTCTCCTCCGTCTTCCTCTCTTCCCCCTCCAGGACCGGTCTGTTCACTCCCGACTTGGCGTTCGAAGCCATCGTGAAGAAGCAGATATCGAGGCTGAAGGGGCCGTGTGTTCAATTTGTCGACATGGTCAGCCAAGAACTCATCACCACTGTGTACCAGTGCATCAACCAGGTGTGTGTGTGTGTGTGTGTTTCAGGTGTCAAAATGGCCTCTTTCTAACTCCCCCCCCCCCCCGTAGCTCAGCTCTTTCCCTAAACTGCAAGAAGAGACGGAGAGAATTGTATCCACTGAAATCCAAGCGCAAGAGAGCCGATGCAGAGATCAGGTCATTCACACACGGCCGGGCATCATATTCATTCATTCATGTTCAGATAACTGGAATATTCAGTTGTGTGTGTGTGTGTGTGTGTGTGTGTGTGTGGTGTGTGTGTGTGTGTTGTTCAGGTCGTGCTGCTCATCGACATGCAGCTCGCCTACGTCAACACCAAACATGAAGATTTCATCGGCTTCACTAAGTGAGTAAAGCCCGACGTTTTTTTTTTAAATGACGAATCCTAACGAGCACAGCGGGAAATGACATCACGAGCTCTTCCTCTTCCTCTTCCTCTTCCTCAGCGCCCAGCAGACGTGCAGGCAAAGCCAGAAGAAGACTGTGGCAGTGATGGCAGGAAACCATGTAAGACTTCCAATGGCACGCATTCATTCACATCTATAGATTTCATACAGTTTAGCTATATATATATATATATATATATATATATATATATATATATATATATATATATATATATATAAGAGGTTAAGGCTGGAGTACACAGCAGGAAAAGTGTTCCTTTTGCAGTATTTTAATCATTTGAGCGAAACATCCCAACGATGATTTAGTTAATTGCCATCAGATAAAAAAAGTAAAGCCAGAAACACTCGATTCTTTGAGGATGCAGATTAAATACAGAACCTCGTCCCTCAAACCCTTTTTTTTTTGCTATCAAACATTTTGCTGTGCTCCCGAATACATAAAATCCGAATATTAAAAACACAGCGCCGAAAACCGAGAAAGAGAAAAGCGTCCAAAAAATAAAAATGTCGGACACGTTGTCGGGAAAGAACAACAAACGCAGCCATACGCTACACACATTTAAATGTTTTTATAGAATATGACGCATTAAACCAGCCAACGGGATATAAAGGAGTTAAAATGCAACAGGAATATTAACCCAGACACATCGTATATATATATATATATATATATATTATATATTATATATATATATATATATATATATATTATAGTAAACACTGACTGGGACCTTTGTACTGCACACTGAGTACTTCTTAAAGTACATGTAGCTGATAATACGAGTGATATAATATATAATACTGATTTTGAATACGGGACTTTTCACAGTGTGGTTTTACCGAGTTAAATGATCTGAATACTTTTTCTACCACCGATGGTCATGAACTCATTTTTCCCCCGCAGCCATCTTACTTTTGTCTTCTTTTTTTTCTCGTTTTCAGTAATGTCACCGTCCCATGTGTTAATCTCATTAATCGGCATTAATATGACTTCATAGCTGCAGATAAATGAGGTTCTTTTTGTGATTCAGGGTTCAATCCTGCAAAACCGGAGTTGAAGGAATGCGGTCGATTAGTAACGCGATACGTCTGTGACACGTTTTGAAAAGCGGGACTAATTAAAAAGCACGATGCCGGCGGGTACGTGTGCATGATGAGATTTGGGGTAACGGCAGCGCATTGGAATCCCTCATAGTCCCTTTCATAGTAGTTAACTATTGCATCACCCCCCCCCCCCCTTAAAATCCCTCCAAAATTCCCCATATTCCCCAAATGAAAGGAAAGCATTAACTCTTAAATCTCCTGTTTCTCCCCAGGGTGCGGCCCCTCCTTCAAGACTAATAGTAGGAGACCGCTCCCGTTAAGCCGGCATGCAAACGTGCACTCTGGCACATTTCCCCTCACCTGCAACCGATTCCCTCCGAACTCTTTTTGAGCGACGGCGTCCTCTTCCTCGACCTTCTGCCGTCCCTCGGCTTCATAAATATACGTGCAGATGTTCGTTTCTTTTTTCTGCAGGATGTCCCGCGTCATTTTCTTGGTATCTTTTACGTCACCTCACACTTCCTGTTTCCCTTCATCATCACACATCTGTCTTCCAGCCTCTCGCCTCGTGTCTCCATCTCCCTAATGTGTGTGTGTGTGTGTGTGTTTTCTTCCCCTACAGTGTCATCTGTTTTTCTGTCTTCTTATTGTGTGACCTTCGTTTTGAGTTCTACCTCGTTCCCTTTTTTAAAACTGTCCTCTGAATGCCCCTTTTTCTTCGATGACGTCAGTCCAGAGCTCCTTACCCTCGGCTTGTCGCGCAGGTCATACGCAAGGGCTGGCTGACCATCAGCACATCGGCATCATGAAAGGCGGAGCCAAGGAGTACGGTTCATCCTCAGCGCCGAGAGCCTGTCCTGGTTTCAGGACGACGAGGTGAGGCCCCTTCGCAACATCTCGCTCCACACGTTGGAAAAAGTCAAAAACACGACGCCGGCACTCTTTTGTTTATTGACACACGAGTTTCTTGAGAAAAAAAACAACAAAATGACACGTTAATTGGGAGGTTTAAGAGACGATGAAGCGGTTTCCCTCGTTGCCCTCGTGTCCTCGTTTCCTCGGTGGAGTCTCTTTGGAAGTAGAGCTTCTGGTGTCTGTGGGCTGCCATCTGGTCTGCCTGTCTGTGCCTGCTGTACAGGAGCAGAAGGTCTGCACAGCAAGTGTAGACAGGCAGACACACCCAACAGTCTCATCCTGTCACAGTCCATGTCGCGGAGGGAGGGAGGGAAGTAGGATCGGAAGAGAAGGGAAGGACACACACACACACACACACACACACACACACACACAAACCTGTACACCTTCACATCTGGATATGACAGACAACGTAAAAGAGCATCTTAAAGCTTCTCTGTCAGCTCTCTTTGCTTCTCTCCCTCCTGCCACCTGGACTGGGCTAGTGCGCCTCCAATTCCCCCCATTCATTCCTCTGACTCCCCCCCCCCCCCCCCCCTCCCCCCCCCCCCCCCCCTCCTCCCCCTTCCGTCCACATTCGTCCCACTCTGCCCTCCCTCTTCCCCCTCCTCCCCCTTTTCTTTCCTCCTCTGGGAGTTCAGGCATTCGGAGCGGCTCACTCTGACACAGCTGGAGCTGCCCCAAGCCAAACTGAGACACACACACACACACACACACACACACACACACACTGGACAGACTTGTATATACAGTATACAGTACACACGCAGAGTCTGATGTAAACAAACTGGCATGCAAATAGCGGAGAAAGAAAATATACAGTAACTCAGACAGACACACAGACACTTTATCAGATAAACACTGGACCTCTTGAACACAGTGTTCCCAGGCCCAGGCATGCACATTGTACACACACACACACACACACTGTGCTGTGGGTTTCCTCTCGCTGTCATCTCTCCTGGTGATCAAACCAGCACACACACACCACACACACACACACACACACACACACAGACGTAGCACATCTGCGGCGGATAAAACAAAGGCGAACATCTGTTGACGTCATCGTTGCAACAAACTCTGGCCGGTTTCAACATGAGTGTCGCATGTGTCGCTGACACACGACTGAAGCTGATTAGGAAACGGTCTAAACTTTTTTTTTAATTCATCCTGGTTCAGCCGGACCGGTCGGGGGTTTGAGCCCGGCGGCGTCTGGAAGGCCTCAGTGCAGAGTCACTCGCCCGGATTATCACAGTAGATCGTATCTGCAGCCTTTTCCACATCTGAGCGACTGGCAGACACACTTCTTCTCTCTCTCTCTCTCTCTCTCTCTCTCCCCCCACACTACCTTCCACAGGCATTTATTTTTTCTTAGACTGCTGACCCCCCCCCCCTTCTTTTTTTATTTTGCCCCCCCCCCCCCCTCCCTCCCTCTCTCCCTCTCTCCCCCTCTCTCTGTGGTTGGCAGTCTCTCTGGGACTGTGCACATTCCTGGCTGGAAAATCTGAAGCTTTGTCCAAACACCAGCTTCCAAGATCTGCCCAGAGAAATCCCACATGGCTGTTTCTACACTGCAGACCTCCCCCTTTGACCCCCCCCCCCCCCTCCCCATCTCAACTCCTCCACAGTCTCCCCCCCACCCTTCCCTCACCCCTTTCAACCTCCCCTCTCCATCCCTGCCGATTGCGTCTGTGCACTTTCAGCGTCTTTGAGGCCGCCGCGGCGCGTCTCCTGAACAGAAAGCGGTTTAATCTCCACAGCACACTGAGCAGACATGCATTCCTTCACAGGGCCCCACCAGGCGGGCTGAAGGAACACACGTGTATACACTTAATCTACGTGTGTGTGTGTGTGTGTGTGTGTGCGTGTGTGTGCGTGTGGGGCCCG
>NC_046969.1:25375814-25425814 GCF_009769545.1 Cyclopterus lumpus | reverse complement strand
GTGTGTGTTTGTGTGCGTGCGTGCGTGCGTGTGTGTGTGTGTGTGTGTGTGTGTGTGTGTGTGTGTGTGTGTGTTTGTGTGTGTGTGTGTGTGTGTGTGTTTGTGTGTGTGTGTGTGTGTGTGTGTGTATGTGTGTGTGCATAACATGTGTAACTCTCTGTATATTCTTTTGGACTGTGTGTGTGGTTTTGCATTTAAAGGATCGTACCACAGATTTTTGGGAAGGCTGACCCCCCCCCCCCCCCCCCCCCCCCCACCCCCCCCCCTGGACTGGGAAGCATGTGAAAGAGTCTCGATAATGCTCCCATGAACATTTCTAATCGATTAGCACCGGTGACATTTTTTGGTGTCGAGTTCTTCTTCAAACAAAGTGCAGAGACCCCGCCCACAAATACCATGCCGAATACTCCCTGAGATACTAATATACAACACGAATACATACATCACCAAAATATGCAAAATCCACACGTGTAGTGTCGACAGTCTGTTGTGAACGTAGTGTGAAAAAAAACTTGTTATATTTGGGGGGGGGCGGCGTAGTGGTCAGTCTTTATCGCTTTATTTGTTTACGGGATGTACAGTTGTGTGATTATTATACGTCTATTATTATATGTTTGTGCCGGCACGGTGCAATTGGCGAAATACACGCGAGTATGGAATTTCTGTATTGTGTATTTATTTATTTATTACTGGCCACAAACACGTCTTGTTTTTGATTTAATGTGCAGGAACGTGTATAAGGACTACAAGTGCCTGGAGTTGGCCTGTGGCTCTCCGGAGGAGTTGGACAGCTGGAAGGCGTCGCTGCTGCAGGCCGGAGTCTACCCGAGAAAAGTCACCGTCAGTACCCCCGACCCGCTCCTTCAGCCCGCCTGAACCCGCCTGAACCCGCCTGAACCCGCCTGAACCCGCCTGAACCCGACTGAACCGACTGAACCCGCCTGAACCCGACTGAACCCGACTGAACCCGCCTGAACCCGACTGAACCTGCCTGAACCTGCCTGAACCCGCCTGAACCCGACTGAACCCGCCTGAACCCGCCTGAACCCGCCTGAACCCGCCTGAACCCGCCTGAACCCGACTGAACCCGCCTGAACCTGCCTGAACCTGCCTGAACCCGCCTGAACCCGCCTGAACCCGCCTGAACCCGACTGAACCCGCCTGAACCCGACTGAACCTGCCTGAACCCGCCTGAACCCGCCTGAACCCGACTGAACCTGCCTGAACCCGCCTGAACCTGCCTGAACCCGCCTGAACCCGACTGAACCTGCCTGAACCCGCCTGAACCTGCCTGAACCTGCCTGAACCAGACTGAACCTGCCTGAACCTGCTGAACCTGAACCCGCCTGAACCCGCCTGAACCCGACTGAACCTGCCTGAACCAGACTGAACCCGCCTGAACCAGACTGAACCCGCCTGAACGTGACTGAACTCAACCCGACCCGCCTCCCAGCTGCACCTGTCCGCACCTTCTACCTTTTTGCATTCGAATGCACTCGCTGACTCTTAGAAACGCCGGCCATAACCCCCCTCGCCCTTCTCTCCGTGTCCCCCCCCCCCTTCTCCTCCCCTCGGCCAAAAGCGCGAAAAGAGAAGAAAGAAAAAAAAAGAGAAAGAACCCGTCCCGTCTCCCACCCCTTCCATCTCGCTCTGTCGTTGGCTCCTCGGCGCAGCATTCTCGGCCCATGATGTCACTACAACATGTGTGTGTGTGTGTGTGTGTGTGTGTGTCCTCGTCTGTTTCTAATCAGCAGTTCCCCCTCTTTCCCTCTTTCTCCTGCCCACCTCCCTCTCTCTCTCTCTCTCTCTCGCGTTCCCTCCGTTCTCCCTCTTCCTCCTCGTACTTCTTCTCGCGGCCGACGACACACCGAGCGTTCAACTTAAGCGTAATAAAAATGTAAAATAAATGGCCGATCCACAACTTCCGTGTCGTCTGTGTGTCGCCCAGGTGGACGAGCAGGGAAATGGAGCTCCCGAGTACTTCACGGACCCCCAGCTGGAGCGTCAGGTGGAAACCATCCGAAGCCTGGTGGACTCCTACATGAGCATCATCTACAAGACCTTCAAGGACTTGATGCCAAAGACCGTTATGCACCTCATGATCAACAGCGTAGGAGCATTCGGACCAGACGCTTTCCCCCTTTATTTCTTCACATTATTCTTATGTTGCTGGCTAAAAAGCAACAACCCTGCTCTTTCCATAACTCGGGCCATTAGAATCTGTATTTCTTTGTCTGTCAGACAAGCCTTCGCCATTTGAAACACTATTTCCATATTCCAACGATTTGGAAAAGTCATTTTTTAAGGGGAAAGTCCCTTTTTGTTTTTTAATAAAGGAACAGTTCACCCCAAAATCCCAAATCCATATTTTTTCATTGACCTGTTTATCGATCCACAGCTGTGAGCAGTTTTCCTTCAACAATAGTTTAATAGATGAAACTGCTCACAGCAAAAGGTTTGTGGATTATCTTGAGTAACCGGTTCAGGGTTTCTGGAAAGAGACATTTGAGTTCTTCCACATGCATTTTAAGTGCCATTTAGTCCCATTTTATATTGGAGAGCAACACACGATATCTCCATAGCAAACACCAAAACAAACATTTTTTCTCCCAAGATTTCTGGGGTGTACTGTCCCTTTAAGAATTCCCGGGGCCATAATCCCAAATGCCGAGTGAACTATCACTTTACAAAGTCTAACATTTGGACTTGTCGCAGCTGTTAATAATCCCCCTCTGTAGGTGAAGGAGTTCATTAGCTCCGAGCTGCTGGCCCAGCTCTACGCTCTGGGAGAACGCTCGGCGCTGATGGATGAGTCACCGGAGCAGCAGCGGCACCGGGAGGAGGTGCTCCGCAAGCACGCGGCCCTGAAGGAGGCCCTCGCCATGATCGCCAAGTTCTCCACCTCCACCTGCACCACCCCGCTGCCTCCACCCGTGGACTCCTCCTGGATCCGGCCCTCCAGGTTGGCGCGGAAGGCACTCACCGACCGAAGTGTTCCCTTTTGCCCCCCCACGTCACTGAACCTTCTCTTCTCCCCTCCAGCACCCTCCCCGAGACGCCCGTGACCAAGTCGGGGGCTCGCGGCCACGCCCCGTGTCTCCCCAGGGTGCCCACCGCACCCCCGAGCCACGGCGGCCTTCAGCGGCTCGCCAGCCAGCCCCACCGTGCTGCACCCTGTGTGCCGAGGTGACTCCCGAGGCCTGAAATGTGACCGGTTACATTAACGCGACCTCCCATCTGTCACTCAAACACACACACACACACAGGAACAATCAAACCGTGTGCTTCAAGGGGGGGGGGGGGGAGTTGATATTTGAGCTGGGTGGGGGTCTGCTGGAAAAATGTGTTTCTCATATTCTGTTTCCCATCAGCAGACAGGACTTCTCTCTGTGCAGCGCTCCGCCGGAGCCAGAGACAACAGGCGGAGCGTCAACTTTTCATCTCTCTCTCCGTCCCTTTTCCCCCTCTTCCCTCCTTCTTCTAGCATGCATTTTGTTTTATTGCCCCTCTCCCCCCCCTCCCCTCTTCTCCTCCCATCAGTTTCCCCTCATGCAATACCCGTTATCCACCCCCTCCCCCCTCCTCCGTATTCTTTTTTTTCTTGTACATTCACTTCTCCTCTTTCACTGGTTCCTCCCCTGCTTTTTGGCCGGTTTCTCTTTTTTTTCTCTCTCTCTCCCTCGTTTCCTCTGCGCTCTCCGATGGTTCTTTAGGTTCTTTCCCGCTTTGTTTCCCTCTTTTCCGTTCCTCTCTTTCTTTTGTCTCCCCCCCCCCCCCCGTATTCATTCTCATGATTGTAAAGTCATCTATTGCGCAACAATCAAAATGCGTGTGGCCCGAAGGCAAAATCAAAACAATATGTACTACGTGTAGACATTTGGGAAATCTCTAATAACTATTATTCCCTCGTGCTTATTCCCCCTTTTTTTAAATCTTTCTCTCCCCCAAAACCCATATAATTCCTCATGTTTTACATGGCATGTTTTTTTGGCTGAAGTTTTCACATCTTTCTTGACAATCCCGGGTTCAGCAAATAGGTTAGAGACCCATAGAAGTATAATATTAAACGTATTCACTTGATGTATTTTATTTCTACGGTTCGCTGAAGGGCCAGCACAAGGTCGCAGCTGCGATGGAGACATGCATTCTTTTTTATTAGTATTAATTTAGTGATGAAATGAGCATACGAAGCTGAAATATTCATATTTCTTTTGCCCGCCGGTGTTCTAACTCACAGTTGAGCCGTAGCTGCTGCATAACTACATTATGATGATGAGGGACCAGACGTTCTACAGTAGGACAATGAAAGATGGAGAACAAAATTAATGGAAAGGTGGATATTACAATCTTAATTTCCGCTCTGTCCATAATGCAAGAACAAAGCAATCTATTGCATTTCCTTCCGTCTCTCCTCGGTATTATAATGGAATCAGGTGAGGTGTTTTATTAATATTGTTATGTTATACTCTGACCTTCTCTCCAGGAGGCATCCTCCAGCTATCCCGAACGTGAAGTAGCTCGTCCCGCTGTCGGCTCTGAACTCCATTACCCATCAGCCCCAGCGGTCCTTCCAGCTGACCCGCGTGATGTGTAATCCTGCTTCTCCGCGACCCCCTTTGGGAGCTGCTGCCTCGAGTCTGTTTTGTACATAATATCTTGCGGCCGTTAAAAAGCAGGAATGTCTGCCGACTTCCCCTCAAGTGCCTGAACTTTGTGTAAATACAAATACCGATCTTGAGTTATTTTACTATAAGAGAATACACATTTTTCACTGTTTTATGAATAAACAGGTTTTATTTTTGAACTTTGCTTCTCATGAGTTCAAGTTTTTCTGTGACTGCCGTCCATCCATTCACTTTTTTGTTGTATAGTTTGTTTCTACAACTTTCTACAAAATAAACATTGAGTCCCTTTAGCAGCCGATAGCGTCAGTAGCTCACACACACACACACACACACACACACACACACACACACACACACACGCATCAGGGCCCTCGGGCTCCATTTCAGTTATGTCACAATTAAACTCTTATTTATCTTGACTAGAATTCAGCAGATGAATTATCAGATGTTATCTCAGTTACATTTCGGGTCATTTTAATTATACGTGTAGATAGAGAGATTCGGAAGTTACATTATTATTCACAGTACTTTTTTTTTACAAGTATAACATATAAGTTAATAAAAAAAAATATATTTAAAAAAATATATATATATATAAAATATATATATATCCCTATGTACAGCACTACAGCACTTTTTATTTTTATTTACAAGTGTAACATATATATATATATATATATATATATATATATATATCCCTGTGTATATGGGCCACTCTTAAAGAAAATATTCTCTAAATAAACTAAATTATTACTAATATTATTTTCAAATTGTTATACATATATATATATATATATATATTTATAAAGTTAAAAGAAAATACTAAATATGATTTTTAAAAAGTTATTTGCAACCGTGCAGCTAGTGACGCGCAGTCAACTACGACGCGCTTCCCCCTCGCTCGTGCAAGCGTCCCTGAGGAAGAAGAGGAAGAAGAAGAGGAGGAAGAGGAGGAAGAGGAGGAAGAGGAGGAAGAGGAGGAAGAGGAGGAAGAGGAGGCCGATTGAACTCTGTTGAAGTGGAGCTTCATCTGCTTCATGGCGCCACCGCAGCGTTCAAAAACGACCGCGAGGCACGCGGGCACGTCTCGAGCCAAGCCGGGGAAAGGAGAGGTGAAGGTACGACACCTAGCGGCCACACACGCACACATGCACCCGCACGCACGCACACACACACCGCTGCTACTGCGCGTGCGTTTCTCCATTCCTGCTTTCTGGTATCCACTTCTAATTGTTTTCACATGGGTTTCTCATTAAAAAAAATCAAATTAAAAACATGGTCCCAAAAAGCAGAAGTCACATTCTTTAATTTATTTAAACAAAAACATATTTAGTTTTAGAAACGAGGAGTTATCGATTCTACCCGTTTGTTAAATTCATCGTTAATATGAAAAGTTGCTGGGCGACAATCTCAACAGGTGTTTTTCATCAACCGGGCAACGCCTCTGTGACGTCACTGACCCGGATGCGCGCGCACACCCCGGAAATGCAACAATGGCCGGCGGTTCACCCAAAAATAAATAAATAAAAGGCACATGTTTTATTCAAGAGAATGAATACAAGTTCACGGTAACTTAAATAATAATTATAGCAGACAAAATGGAAGTTACAAGACGGAAATAAATAATGTAACACAAATACACAATCACAATTAAAATATTTGTATAAAATAATTACTTACTCCCGGGCTCCGTCAGTTGGAGACCAAACTTTATAAATTGCATCAAGTTAAAATCTGAATATTTTGACCATTGCAAGTTATAAAATATTGAAAAGCTCCAAGTTACAGATATTAAAATTAAAGTGAATACTTTGATGTAAGACACCGTTCACTTTAGTCTTTTGGGGGCGGGGGGGGGGGGGGGGGGGGGGTGGAAAATAAAGGTAACTAGTTTATCTCTTAACTCTCTTACTGGTTTCCTGCTCTTACGATGATCAACAGGAGCGTGTTTGCTAAGCATCTCAGAGGTTATCCTGGGTAATATACGTTATTATTCCATAGGAGCTGTTGGGTTCATTAATTAACACATGAAAACATTTCAAATGAATGCATCATGTACCACTGAAAATACATTTTGATAACATTATTTTTATTATTGTCGCATTACACTCCCACTGTAGTAAAAATGACCTTCTGGTAATCCCCAACTATTTTATTTAATACCTTCCAGCACCGGAAACTTTTCTTTATTACAAAACCCTTTTAAAATAATCTAAATGTCTCATTTTAACACCGTTTCTAATCCACCAACATACTCTACACAACCATATAACAAAGAAAAATCTCCCACAGATTATTAAAACATCCCCGATATCAGAACGTGACCAGTAAAGCACGTTAATACATTCAGAGGTCAACACTTATGCAGCCGACGGCAGCTTGAACATTAAGAGTATAAGAAGTCGTCATGGCCGTCCAAACAGATGGCCGACGCTGAAAGAGTTGACTGCCGGTAAATGAATCCGTATAAAACTCTCAGCAACGCCTCAAAATGTCTGCCCCGTGTGCTCCCCTTGGCTCGGCCCCTCAGTTGCCGAAGAGGCTGAGTTCCTCCTGGATCTCGGCCTCGTCCCAGGGTCCCTGGATGTTGTCCTTGTGTTCCTGCAGTCGGACCAGCAGCAGCGGGCAGAGCAACGTGACGCTCCCCAAGGCCAGGGCCAGGAGCACGGCTCCCCCCGGCCACTGGGAGCCCAGACCGGCCACCCCTGCGACGCACACTCCCACACACACCCCGGCGAACTGTCCGGGGGCGTTCCCCCTCAGCCTCTGCAGCAGGCAGGGCCACAGGGCGAACACCAGCAGGGCACAGGTGATCATGGCGAAGGTGTGCAGGGCCCCGGGCAACCTGGAGGCCAAACACACCGAGGCGAACAGGGCCGCGTTCAGGGAGAGGCTGCCGGGGGGCGAGGGCTGGGCGTACGGGAAGGACACCAGGTGGGCCAGCAGCATCACGGCGGACATGGCGTACACCGTGTCGGTGCTCACGGACTCCGTCAGCGTCTTCAGGACCGGCGAGAAGCCGAAGGTGAAGGAGAGAAAAATGGCGGCGCTCTGCAAGTCGGCCAGCCGGGTCCGGCGCTCGCAGCCGGAGTCGCCCTGAGACGACAGGGCTCGGTGCAGTCCGTAACCCAGCAGGGCGCAGGCGAGGCTGGTCCACAACAGCGTCTCGGGGGACAGCAGACTCTGCGAGAGGACAGCGGAGACGTGGACTAATTATGCATTTCACATACATTATTATTATGCATTTCACACGTTTTCCGGAGCTTCACCTGCTCCATGTAGAGCCAGAGGGTGATGAAAATGGCCACGCAGGACAGCTGCTCGGCAACGAAGCCCGCCTCTCGCGCCACGGCCCAGTAGCGGTACTGCCGGATGCCCTCGTTCCGCCGCAGTTCCCCCAGGAACCGCTGGTCCACGTAGTTGTCCGGGAACGGCTGGCGCTCCCATAGCACCTTGCGCCAGGGCACAGCTGGGCCCGGGGCCCCGTCTGGTCCCATCGCCCTGAACACACACACACACACACTTAAATATGTGAGCAAGAATTGGGATGCTTAATAAGGATTTCCCTTCTGCTCCAAACTCAACATCAGAAACACACCTTTTATTAAACTGCTTGATTTTTAGAATGAAGAAACATTACACCTTTATATATATATATACTATATGCACTGATTACCACGAGGTGGTCGAGGAAATAACATCAGAGGCTACTTGGAGACAACAACTGACAATTTAAAGGAGTATATATATTTTTATAATTATTTTATGAACATTCATAAATCACTAAGAAGAACTGCGTGTGTGTGTGTGTGTGTGTGTGTGTGTGTGTGTGTGTGAGAGCTAGCGGGGGAACATGTAGATGTGGTGTACGTATCCACTGCTTTAAGTAACATCAACAGGTGTAATTTCGATGCCAACATTAACGATTATTTTACCAAACACGTAAATCAGCTTTACGGACAAAGACTCTGCGTGAACTAGTTTGTGCCAGTTTATTTGAGTTTATTTTTAATGTTGTTTTAATACGTTTCCTTCCAAACCAGTGCGCTACCCGCCGCGTAGTGAATGCCTCGCGTGTCATTAAGTCTTTGAGTCACACCTGTTGCGCGTGTTGCGTTCGCGGCCCGGTTGAACGTCTCCAGGAGCGAGCTAGCTAGCTAGCTAACCGGGCTGGTTTTCAACGGTCGAAACCGTGAAGCCACTTCCGGCTTCTCACGCGACGAATAAAACCCAGACACGCCTGACGTCACCGCGCGTTCACGGACACGAAGGCGTTTGGCGATACGTTCAAAAATAAATCTCCCCAGGAATGTTTAATAATAATAATAATAATAATACTAATAATACTAATAGTAATTGTCTCACCTGCTCGCGACGGTATATTGTTGCTTTTTTAAAATTCTGCGCCGGCGCTACAAACGCCGCCTGTCATTATCCCGGAAGTGAATCACTTTCATCGGAGCGCTCACAGCGCCCCCTGCCGGCGGGCTCTGTTAAAGACAGGAGGGCCCGTCACCGACTCGTTCTCTCTTCTCTTTTTCTTTGCCCAGCTGTCCGTGTTGAACATCCGAGGCCCCTTCGCCGCAGACACATCAAGACCGGCCGACCCGCAGAGCCGCGTGCACGCCAAAAGGTAACTCATATGTGCTTATTCTCGTAATGCAAGAATCACACGCCAATCAATCAATTAATCAATCAAATCCATTGATTGGGTACACCTGAAATACGGGGACATAAATACAACAGTAAGACATACAACAACATGAAATACACCAGTAAAAAATTTTTTTTTGCTGCAGACTTTAACAAGATGGAGATGGAATTGCCATTTGCAAATAACTGCCCACATCTACCATCACCTGCACCCAGAATGCATCTGTGAAAACACCTGCAACCAATATGATCTCTGAGAAATCAGAGCTTGGTCTTGATAAATATGATTCTCTTCAGTGTGAACAACAATGGAGGCCAATTTTGGAGAAAGTTAGAGTAACGTACGTGCATTATACTGTTATTAAAGTTTGTTGATACTGGTAATGAGAATAAACACATTGCATATGTGCATATTTGTTTATTTACAGCGTACAAATGAAAATACGTAACTCTGGCTCAGTGGAAATAACTTTTTCTGCAGATTGTGTGTAAATTTAAGTGTTTGCTTTTGCAAGCGATGTAAGAACTTGTGTTTTTGTTTTGTGTGTCTCGAGAAGGCCTGAGTTTCATAAATTGTTTTAAAAATTGCAAAGAAACTGGAAAATGGATTAAAACCCATCCCCATCGGGCTCCTTTCAGAACTTCTGAGACAAGAGACGCCGTTTCCTTTGACTGCACGTGTCTATTTTCTAGAGTACTTTCTTCAATCTGTCCCATGAACGCTGCACCGTCACGCATGTCGACCGCGATATTCACCGATGACCTCGTCTCTAGTCTCTCAAGCGGCGGCGTCCCGGTGCCTCGACCTCCGACAGCCGGTAAACCAAAGGCTCCACCAGCATCACCCGGTTCCAGACTAAGGGAGTGTCTCAAGGTCACAGCTCTGCATGCAGCCGGCGGCAGATTGAAGCCCGAGCTTTCCTAAAAAAAAAAAAAAAGAAAAAAGGTATCTACACAAAACAGTTGGAGGCGCGGTACAAATACTTCAAGGGAGTAAGAACACACAGAAGTCAGAAAGAATGGAGGATTGTTTTAATTTATACACATTTGCAACTACCGTACATTAGTTGAATAAATATCACATTACCCCCTTGGCGCCATTAGGGAAGTACAAATTAAAAAAAAAAAAAAGTACATTGACAGCTCATCTAATCTCTTACTCAGTAACTTAGAAATATTTTTTTAAATATGTATTTTTATTTTTGTCGAACAGATTTAAAATAAATCCCTCACTTCTAGAATCTCAACACACTTTAAATGTAACACTGAATCCCACCATGATGGTCGTGAGCACCGAGGATGATTCCTTAAAACCAAACTCGACGTCATTCCAGGCACCGACAATATGAACAAACTTTATCGTTTCAAAACAGACTGCTCAAAGTTTGCACAAGGCTGTTGAAGGAAGACATTACAGGTGGAAAATATAAACGTTATCGATACCACCATTAAACGTTTACATTTTGTATGCAAATAAGGTTGAATAGGTGCTAATTTTCATACATTTCCAGAACATGAATCTGAACATTGGATAAAGCCAGGTTCAAAACTTTGTGCCATGCCATAAATCAGAAAATACTGTCTCATAAAATGTTGTATGAACAAACCCCTCTGTAAAAACCTTCTTTTTTTTTTTTTTTTTTTTTAAATTACATACATTTCAGGTGAATAAGGTAAAACAAAAAACTAATAAACATGAAACTTCCCGAGTTGATTTCTGAGAAATCTAGAGACGAAAGTAGTAAAATAAAATGTGTATTTTGGATGTTTTCTTTCCACCATTTTGAAAGACATGTTATGGAAGAAAAATAGCCCAAAATCTCAATTCACCAGTGCATTAAAAAAACCAAAACACTATTTTTTGTTGCCTGTAGTATCTCGACGCATATTCTGCAGACATGAACTCACCGCGGACTCTTTGTCTTACAGCAGACGGCAACATGCAGCTTCCAGCCGCTGAGGTGAGGAACCGAGTGTGAACCCCGAACAAGGAACAAAATCCCCCCCCCCCCCTCCAAAAAAAATAAAAAAAAATCACAAGAAAACAAAATGATAGAAAAAACGTCTCGAGCAGCTCCTTCACTCACACGACAGAACAAAACCGGGGGCTCAGATGATCCTAAACGGGATGCAAAATGGGGCCCACGATGTCGTCCCGGGTGTTGGCTCGTAAAACAGGAACGCAGAGATACAAGCATTTAAAAAAACGGAGAAAAGAAAATGCAGACGCAGTAAACGGACTCGACCGAGCGGCGTGACCTTCCAGGTGTCGGCGAGACACGAATAGACTTGGCCACGAGAGGAGCGACCAAGTTGTAAGCGGACACCCGTCAGCGGCACCGAGGGCTTCCCGGAGGAGGAGAGAAGGAGACGCCTCGATTCCTTTCCTCCTCCAGTATTGGCGTGAACGGGGAAGGTGGGACTGATTTCCTGGAGGACAAACGTCCGCGGTAAAGGAAGACGCATTGAAAGACCACCAAGTCGTCATAGTAACGCACAAAAAGCTACATTTATGGGTGTAAGTACTTTTTAAAAAAAAAAGGGGGAATACTCGCTTACTGCACTTCCCACTCTTAATTGGCAGAAATACAAACTCCTTCAGACACCGTATCATTTCTTCATCTAAAATAAAAACATGTCTAAAAGGAAAGAGGACTTTTTGTTGTTGTAACTTAAGGCTCCGTTAGAAAAACAACCACATCACAAGCGTTCTTCTCGCTTTCTGAGGAGAGTCTGTGGAAGCGAAGTAGTTTTACGAGAGAGAGACCCAGAGACTTGTTGTCTGCAGCAAAGAGAGAGAGAGAGTCTGAGAAGTGGAGGTGATGGTAACAAGTTGTTCCCGAAGCAACAACGGAGGTGCATTTTGTGGTCAAGAATGTCAATGTGTGTGTGTGTGTGTGTGTGTGTGTTAATGACATCTTATGTTAAAAGTCATAAGATCTGCGGGAAGAAAAATAGAAATGTATCCGAGGGCAAGTGTGTTAGTTTCTCTCTCTGTGTGTGTGTGTGTCCTGAGGTTGGCGTTATGTACGAATCTTCCTCTTGTCTTCAAACAGCGAGCGGACCAGGTAGACCTGCACCCCCGAGATCAACATCATGACCACGACGCTGACCACGGACCAAAAGTTCACGCGATCGAAGTTGCTCTCCTGGGTGTTCCGGTCGCGAGCCTCGAACGCCCGCAGCAACGTCTGGATGTGCACACTTTTGACCAGCCGGGCCTTCACGTTGTTGATGGTGTCCTGGTGGGGGTGGAGAGAGAGAGGAGTAAGATTGACACGATTAACTAAACTCACTAAATGCAAAGCAGCGTGATCAACATGAGGGTTACAGCTCTGAAAAGGGCCGTGAGGAGTTTGTAAACAGGTCAGGTGTGATCCGTCTTCTGTGGAAAAAAAAAACAAAACAAACTACTTCCTGCACAGCTGGGAGATGCATTTCCTGCCTTTTTATAAATATAAAGCCAGCGAGTAAGTGAAGCGAGGCTCATGCGACTTCTCACCCAATTTCAAAGGCCGTTGCTGGTGACGGGGCGTTGCAGGCTGATGTGGCGCAAGCCGAGACAATTGGCCGCCCTCAAGCCAATGGGAGAGAGTTCACAACAACTTGTGACATTGTCCTGAGTTTTTAATGCATAATTTATGCCTACTGCCTCACAGCTGAGGGGGGTCTTTACATTATTGTAAAGAACACATTCTGCACCATTTGGTCAGTGGATCAGGGAAGACCGGTGCAAACAAACAAGCTGAAAGCGGCTGCAGGGCGACTTCCCCTTGAACTGATTGGCATTTAGTTGGCAGCCCGTCCTCCCCTACTCCCCTCCTCACCATGATGTCCTCCAGCTTCATGTCCAGCACGTCCGTTCCCTGGACGTGCTCCTTCCAGTTCTCCACCTCCTCGTCGTCCCTCTCCATGTTGTCCAGGATCAGCTCGAAGAAGACGAGCTTCTCGGAGACGGAGCTGAACGTGTTGTCGAAGCAGAACATGTAGTCTCCGTCCTCGGTGTCGGCGACGCTGGAGGGGGAAAACAGTGTCAACGCCGATGGGCAATGTTTCTTTCGTCGGCCATGTTGTCTTGCCCCGGAGAATAGTTTTGTATTCTTTTTTTTTTTTTTAAAATCACTACAGGAATGTATGACGCAGGTTTTTTTTTTTTTTTTTTTTTTTTACAAAATGGGCCACGACTGCATTACCGTTGCGCAATCCCCCGTGTTGTATAAAGATCCTTTGAATCCTGACTCACGTGTGCACCCCATCCGACTTGTGGTAGTCACTGAACACCACCTGGCCAGAAGGAGCGGTGATGAGGAAATCCACATCGAGACCTGCGCCATCCAACACCTGTGGACGGAGATGTCAATTAAAAAAAGGGGGGGGGGAGGGAGAGAGAGACGATATTAGAGAGAGAGAGAAAGAGAGAATGCTCCTGGATGCATTTTCCCACCAGGTTACACTATGACAGAAATAACAAAAGGCGTGGGAGTGAGAAACTCCCTGACATAGTCTCCCTTTTATCGACACAAAAGTCAAGAGTCTCACCTGCAGAACAGGTTTCCTCGAGGTGTGTGTGTGTGTGTGTGTGTGAGCTCCATTTCTCAATAGGAAAGCAAATGTGCATTTAACATTAAAAGTATTTGCATTAATAAAAACCACGACATGCACAATTTAAATAAATAAATAAAAAAAACTTTAATGTGTCAGTGTTGTCCCTCGCTTTGGGTGTCACCACTGAGGTTGGCAGACAGGTAGTTTTGAGGGGTGTTTAACTGTCATCCGTGCGTGTGTGCGTGCGTGTATAAATGACCTGATACTCGAGCTCCAGCGAGGCGTCCCTCTTCATGGTCTGGAAGAAACACTCCTTGCGACCGGCGGGCAGCGTGAACGTGAAGTCGCTGTCCAACGACTGGGAGAAGGACGCCAGCGCCACGAACCTGTCCGAGGCGAGAGCGGCGAACACGGCCAGGAGGCACACGAGCGCGCGGACGACCTCCATGGCGAAAAAAAAAAAGTGGCTTGCGCGTGTCGACGGTGTCACGGCAGCTAACGGCCGTTTACGTTAAGCGCGTTCGCGAACTAGCTAAACAACACACACGCAAAAAAAAAAAACTTCACTTCTGTTGGAAATGTTCTCCTCACTTTTTTTTTGTACTGACGGCTGTTTAAGCCTCAGGACCCCGCCTGTTTAAAAAAAAGAAGAAGGAAAAAAAATAAATACGCATTTTAGTTTGTCACTTCGAACAATGTCGGATCCATTCACCGTTTTGTTTTGCGTTACTCTGATTATTATAATATATGTATAATTTAAAATATATTAGACAGCGGAGGCATATATTTAGTTAGCTTTCGCGAACTGCATTTTGGGATATGTAGTGCTCGTAAACCCTCTTATGTACACAGTACATGGGATAGATACACAGAAGACACTGTAGATAGTAAAAGTAGAAATAATACATTTGTTTTAATAAACAAAAATGTATTTCCCAATACAATTTACACATTTATAGAAAAAAAAGAGTGGATTGACAATATATAAATAAACATCTATAGATTTGTTTTTTGGGGGTTCAATGTGTTTCCATGCTAACTAATTAATATATATTGTGTCTGGATTTCCAGCCAAAGTTTCTGACCCATTCAATGAAACATGAACATTACATTGATCGATGATGACAGATAGATGATATTTTTGATATAATAAATACACGATACAGATAATACAATTACAATCGGCGCTTAACGACGAATGTTTTTTAAAATACCCTTTTTCGAGGTGGTCTTAAACATCCATTTATGTACTCCAGGGGGGAGTACACAATGTTCACATTCCTCACTGCGCACCTCATAAAGTTATTTGGACTTCCACGTGTGTTGTCATTTACAAAATCAAAGGTTTCCGCGTTAGTCATTTGTACTGAAACGTTTGACATCAGACGATTGAGCAATACCATTTGAATATTGCGTACTTTAGTGGTTTACTTATCAGGTTATAGGTGACGGGTTCGGCTCCAGCTCATCCTCAGTCCAAGGGGGGGGGGGGTCTCCTATGATTGGTCAACGTTTCCACACGCTGCGATTTTATTGGTCAGATACGGCACAGGGGGTTGAACACACCTGTGATTGGTCGACAAAACGCACAGCGAGCGATTCGATTAGTCAGACGGGGGAGGGGGGTTGAACACGCCTCTGATTGGTCGACCAATCCACAGCCGCGATTTGATTGGTCAGACTCGGGGCAGGAGTTGAACATACTGAGGGACCGCTGCCTCCTCGACAGCAGTTGCTGATCGAGCCCAGCCAGAGGAAGCGGATTCAAAAATACGCCGCACAATGAAAATAAATAGCCTGCTTTAAGTGTAGGTTTTAGCCACAGAAGACAGTTGTTGGTTAGCGTGTCTTCGGTGTATTGTGTCGCCGTGAGAGACTAGAACCCCCTCAGCCCCCCCCCGCCCCCCCCCCCAAAGAGCGAGGATGTTGGTCCCCGCTGGAAGATAATGAAGAGGCTGCGCGTTGTGTTGGTGTGCCTCGTTGTAGCTCTCCTGTGCTGGTAAGCTAACCTCCGACGTCTCCATCTTCACGAAGCCTCCGTAACCGGATACCGATGACAGTCGGACTTGATGGGAGTAGCCGCGGTTTAACGACGACCCCCCCCCCCACCTCAGCGGTCCGTCTTTTTGCCGCATTACACCCGCCTGTCATCGGTGTTCAGTGACTCCTCCGCCGCACACGGCTAGCGTTATCGGCCAGTTGCTGTGACGTGATCGAAGAGAGGAGCTTTTTGCATGGTTTTAAAAAAAAATTTTTTTATTGGTCGGCACTTGACACAACTGGTTGATAAAGTTTGTTGTTGTTTGTTTCATTTTTTTAATGTTTTGAAGTGGGTTAGCTAGCCAGCTGTTGAATAGCAGCTTAAGCTAGCTAACCTCAAAACCAGTTAAACATGGGCTGTGGATGAAAACGTGACTTATCTCATGGCTGGTAACGTAAAAAAACGTTTTAAAAACGACAACTAAGAAGTGATGAATGTGCCAAGCTGCTTTTCTCTTTGAGATTTATAATGGTACCCATTGTAACTATAATTTCCCAGTGGGTTATTTATGAATTAATGGATTTATCCATCTGGGAAATACCACGTTATTAGCTAGTAAATCTCAAACTGATGTCTTTTAGATTGTTTAGTTAGTTTGGGCATCATATTTTAACCTATTGTAATCATAAGAAATAAAAACAATCAAGCTATTTCTGTTGTTGTTGTCAGCCTACCTAATAAATAGTTAAAAGTGGAATACTTATCAACCAATAAGTGTAGAGATACAGGATACATAACTGTGACAAGCAAAATTCTACAGATTTAACAGATCATGTATGTAATGTAAACAAGTTTGGTTATAAGACATGGTGTGTTTAGCTCCAAAGTGCATGCATGGAGCAGGTAACAATAATACGCAGGGGTTTTGTGGAATGGGATTATCAGGCCGGCTGACATGCCTCCTTTTAACCAGATTGGTGACTCAGGAGGAGCTAACCTTTCATCGTGTGGCCTGCGGACTGTTTCGTCTTTCTCTAATGTCCCAGTCAATTTGTCCGTGATGACAAATCCCCAATTTAGAGGGTCAGATGATTTTGTTCCAAATATCTCGAAAGAAATGATCCCCCAAAGCATCGTAAAACAAACTTTTAATGCCCATTATTAATTGAGCGTGACGAGAATGAGATTTATGTAAGGGCGCAATCAATGAGCAACACTGTCTCTGGTGTAGTAGCTTCATGGAATTTGCAAGAGGGAAGCAAAGTAGTTTAAAATGAGTCTAAATAATTGGTCCGACTTAAGAGAGAAATAGGAGCTCACTGAAACAGCCCTTGGTAAAAATTCTCTTCTTAGTCTCTCAGTCTGTAACGTTTGTACTGTACTCTTTAATTTATTTTTATTAATTTTTCCTTCTGAAGAATGATCACATTCCCATTGATTTTAGATTATTTCAAAAGAGTACAGGTGTTGCTCAGATAATATTTAGAGTGCCTATAGCAGGCCAACAAAGTAGAAAGAACAACCCGAGAGCAGCGTTCTGCTCTCGGCCTCCTGAAGTGGAAACGTGATACCGACACATTCGTAGCTGGTCATTTAAATTCCAGAAAAACTTCCAAGGGAGTATTGATTTTAAAATTCACGAACGAGACGTCCTTCCCTTAAGGTAACAGCTATTTGTGATGACAGCCTTGCATGTGTTAAAACCTCTGTGCCCTCTTTCTACTTTCCACCAAACGAACTAATGGCCACGCCACCACACGCACGCAGGGACTCAATAACAATGCAAACTCCTTCTTCTTTTTTTTTTAGCGTGCTGCCGTCGGCCTCTCGCTCCTCGGTGCCAGCTCTCACACTTCCCGTTGGGAACAGGGAATGCAGTCCCTGCAGTAGTCTGAAGGTTTCCAAGGCAGCTGTAATTTTAGGCAGAAAGGCGCTCTGTGTTGGGAGGCTCGAGGCTGTGAGAGTGCATCGTTCTGTCCCCCCCCCCCCCTGCTGTTTTTAAATAACCGTCTCCAGGTTCCATGCTTTTTATTTGATAGATGAAATCTGCTAGCTGCTCAGCTAGAGGTCTTTATTTATTTAAAGGCACAGCAGAGAATATTTTATGTGTGCCGTGCAACTCGCTGTGTTCACGGTGAGCTAGCTCAGGCATCGCTGGAGAAAGTGTTTGTGTGTGTGTGTGTGTGTGTACTTTTCCGTGTGAGGATGCACACATTTCCAGCCACGGTAATTGTCACTAATGATAGTCTCCCACGTGCATATTACAGTTAGGAATTGTTCCAACTCCCTGACGTCGGCGCAGTGTGGCGGCGTGTTGGCATTCTTCTCTGCCCGTAACACTTTGTTGGACTTTCTCTCAAATAGCTGGCGACTTCCTGCTAATTCTAATGTTCTGCAAAAAACTACCCCGAGAAGGGGAAGATGCTCCGTTGGGTTTGTGATTGCGTTTGTCCAGGAGCGTGTCCATAAGCTCATTAGTTTCACAGCCATTTGAAGATTATTGTTATAATGAAACACGATTAGCTCTCATGGAGATAATTCCGTCCAGCTGGACGTCTTCATATTTTGCTGACTCGCCTGATTGCTGTGCTACTCAGTTATTATTTCTTCCTGTTTTATTAGTCTTCCATGTAATTAAATGACTTCGAAGCAGTTGAAAGGGCTCGAGGGTACTGCCGGGTGTCTTTTGCTGGGTGCTCGTCATACCACCAGAGGTGTTTCCATGTTTGCGCTGGATGTTTTGACACCAGTCCCGTAACCAAACACCAAATGGTTCAGCTTGTCCAACCGGTTCCCTCTCATAGGTCATCTATAGGATGAGGCGGTCTATAGGCGCTTTTTTATGTACACTCTGCTGCCCGATCGGGATTTCACAACCGTGTGTTTGCGTGTGTGTGTGTGTGTGTGTGTGTGTGTCCCTCCCTCTAAATCCCTTTTCACTACAAACACACACACACGCTGTAATGTTTTGAGAAAGCAACGGTTTAATATGTCTTGTCCTTGTGTCTGATCGGTGTCCTCTAAAGCTTGCTCAAAGGCCATGTGAGCACGGTGCACAGGACGAAGTTAGAGGACCCTCTCGTCAAAAGAACCATGCGTCCTGTCCTCGGTGACCACGTTGTAAACGTTCCCCTTTTTGGGAGCAACTGTTGCATAAGTGGATCTGCAACAAACATGTATTACGCTCACTTGAGGTGGTTTTGATTTGATGCGCTAAATGCGAAACGGATAACAGACATTTAACCCACGTGACTGATCAGCTGTTTCTGCTGTCTGCTTCTCCCCTGAATATTCCCTTCATCACGCTGGCATGAATGAAATATTTAAACACAAACTCGATGACTTGTGGTGTTCGCAACCCCCTCTTCCTCTACTCCTGTTTACCGACTGGATTCATGGCCACGCGTAGCTTTTTAAGTGACATCTAAAAATCTATTTGTTTGTCAATTGTACGGACGGCAGGGAACGGAGACGACCCCGCGGGTGTGTTTTTATTCTTTTTGGCTGTTCCAGCCGTGAAAGGAGAGACGGGACGTTTGAACTTTTAAGGTGAAATGGCAGCGAAACCAAAGCCCACCATGTTGCTCCCTTGAAGCCTCTCCCCTGAAGCTCGTCGACTCATCGCTCCCTCGTGACCTTTATGGACCCGCGATGCCGCGTGGCTGCTGTGATTTGCAGCATGTGCTGGCGTCTACACGCCCTTTTTATTTTTTCTTTCTTTTTCTTTCTTTTTTTTGTGCTCCTCTTCGCCAGACCACTCCCCTTTTTGTTGTTGTTCTGGTAATGCCTTTCATGTGAAGGTGGACACACAAATGTTGAGTATTTTATTCTAAATTCATGTGAAGGTGGTCAAAAGAGAATGAAAAAGGTGCAATTCAAAACCCAACATGGAGGCATTGAGGAAATCTTTTTGATGTGAATAGGGTCGCAGATGTCGTAAAAACCGCCTTAATGCCCACTCGTGCGTCTGCCCCGACACGCCGTACAGTCATGTGCACGTGGACGCACGGATGAGACGTGCATGGTTTCATGATGTCGTGTTCAAGCGTGCGTCCTATAAAATTATCTCAGTTCAAATGATCTCATCATAGATAATGATCACAGTCATTGCATGTTGCGGCTTGTCACGACGCGGTTATCTGATTGGCTTCTGTTCTTATCGTCTCTGGCGAACCTTCTGAGTAAAGATCTCAACTCTTAAGTAAATGTTAGCCACGGTACTTGTTCCACATATAGGAATTTAAAGCATTGATTATAAAACAAACAAACAAGGGGAATTGGATGTGTTTTCACACATTAAAAATGTTTAAAAAAAGCCAGAGGGGTTGTTTGTCAGAGCAAACATGACATTTGACCTAGATGTTATAAAAAAATTAATTAAAAAAAAAAGCTGTTTAATTTCCAGCTCACCAGATATTGAGTCATTCTGCATTTTTTTTAAAGAATTTACTTTAAAAAAAGCAAAGAAAATACATCACATAAATAACTTGATCAGCAGCACATTTCAATTATTAAATAGAGATTTCTATTATTAAATTGTATTTCTGTGATTGACAGACAAAATCACAAGACATCGTTCGGAAGGAACTAAAAACAAACGCATGCCATTATCTTTAGCTTTTAAAAAGTACAATATATATATATAATATTAATAATAATAAATAAATAAAAAATGAAATGTACGATTGGATTGTAATAAAAGCCTCTCGATAAGACGTCCTCCATTCGTCTTGAGTCCTGTAAATGTGATTTTTAAAGACGTCGTGATAAAACGTTCCCTTTTCCTGTTTAATGGTGACCGGAGGCTCGGTGACCGGGTCCGTGTCTCTGTTGTTGTAGCAGAGTTTAAGCTCTGCAGGCTGGCAGCGCTGGTTTTTATTATGTGAGGAGACAGAGCTGGACTGGCACCCCGAGAGCAAAACCCATTGTTCCTGCCCGGTGGCCATGACGGGCCGCCAGCCCCCCCATCGCTGGGTGAAATGTGCACACTGAGGCACTGGTTCTCAAGCTCCTTATAGTGATGTGCCCCCCCTGACCAGGGCAAAAGAATATGTAATACACAGCGCTGTGCCCTCAGTGTCTGATTTAATATAGGATATATATATATATATATATATATATCCTATATTAAATCAGCTATATATATACTATTCAGTTTATGAACTTATACTTTATTGAATATTTATTAAATTACTATTTTTAAAGGATTATTTTTGAATGGATGCTCATTTTAAATAATAATCTCACGTACCCCTTGGAATGCCTTGACGTACCCCCATAGTGAGAAGCACTAGTTAATAAAACAAGAAATGACCGTCACAGAACCAAACTTGTTTTATTCAACAAAGTCCCAATAACCCAAAAATATATAGTTACATATGTATTAGAGAGGCTGGAATTGGAATATTGAAATTGTTTATTACAATATGTTGATTTAAAAATTTGATTTTTTCCATTGATCTAAAGTGTATTTTTTCAAATTTTTCTTGTAGATTTCTTATTTATTCATCTTTTCTTGATTCTTGCAATAATTACTCGTTTTCTTTAAATGTACTTTTCTCTTCCTGTGGTTGGCAAATTCCTTGTGTGTGTGTGTGTGAAGCCAGACTTTTATTAGCCTGCGTTGTCTCTTAACTTACTGGAGCCTAAAATAGAAACAAAAAGCAGATGTGAAAGGATCGAGCATCCTCTTATTATCTCACGCCATCTAGTCTCTTACTTCCTTATGCCCCAAAGCATTGGTCAGTCCGCTCCAAAAGAGATCTTGTGGACCTGCACATCTCCATATTTTTCATAAACTTCCATAACTAGGAATCTGTTGCGATGGACCACTTAGCTCAAAGGTCCTCCGATAGAAGATACCCTTCCTTTGCATTCTGGTCAGCAGGCTCTTCTTTCCAGGATCCCGTCGCTTGCGTAATACTTTTTTCCGGGAGTCAGAAAGTCAGTGAGAGTTAAATGCGGGCCGGAGGCTACAGAGGAATAAATGCCTCCGTTTACTGCGTTGCTCTGAGGGGGTGGGGGGGGGGGTCTTAAAGGTGGAGACATGATGTATACGAGACGAGGACAAGGAGTTAAACGTTCAGTTCCAGCTCCTTTTTTTTGTGTGTGTGTGGTTGTGCACTGAACGTATTTTCCTCCAGAAGCGATGAACAATGCAAGTTGTTTACCAGGTTTTTAATTGTACGTTAGGAGTCTAAAGACATTTAAGGCATGAAGACGTTTGTCTCGTCTCTGCAGACGTTTCCGATCGCTGGATGCTGTTTGATGGCTTCATGACACGAAAACCAGGGGTTGCTTTTGCTTTAAATTCCATTTTTTTTTCTGTCAAGTCACTGTTTCCCTCTTTCTTAAAAATGCTCTGGTTTCTTCTCTTCCCCTCCCCCGCCCCGGCTCGCTGCTCTTCACTGTTTATCTTGTCGTTACCGGGGGTCTATTTTCTCTTTCTTTTGCCGAAGGTTGAGTCTCGTATGTGACTTTGTGCCTTTTCTCCTCCTCTTTAACTGTCTGGGTGAGGGCGACGTACAGAAAGAGATCCCATGTCCATTGTTGAGAGAACATTGTGTACTAAGGCCAATAATGGCACGTTTCTTTACGAGGCTTGAGCGTAAAGTCGCACCAATAACCATCAAATCTACTTTCCTCAACCCGCCGGCTGAATGCAAGATCCAATTTATCTTATTATGCAAAATAATTTGATTTATAATGGACATTGGAATTGAATGGGCGTTTTATTTATATATATATATATATATATATATATATATATATATATATATATATATATAATTTTTTAAATCTTAATTCTTTATGTATATATTAAAAACATTATATATAATTTTTTAATGATATATATATATATTTTATGTATATAATATATTTTTCTTTTATGTATATAATATATATATATTTTCTTTTAAATTAATATAATTATATTTAAAAAAAATACAATTTTATATATATATATATATATATATATATATATAATTAAAAAAATATATATATAATTTTGTTTAATGATATATATATATATATATAATTAAAAAAAATATATATATAATTTTGTTTAATGATATATATATATATATATATATATATATATATATATATATATATTTATATATATATATAATTTTGTTTAATGTGCCGTTTAGACCACTGTTTGCGTTGGACAATGTATGTTAAATGTACTCTCTTCACCACGCCGCAGCCGGTCGGGTACATTGTGTACCGCGGTGAAAGTTGAATGAGTTTTGGTTCTCCCGCTGTGCCGAGGCCATGCGTACGTACTCGGCACGCTAACTCACGCGGACTAAGTGGCTTTTCCCTATCGAATGACATTACGTCACATGACTGCGTCCTCCATTGTTCCCGCGCCCATGATCCTGATGTCAGATTCCCAAACCTCCTTTGATCCTCTTTCTTCTTCATGGGGTCTCTGCTCAGACCTTCTCTTAAAAGGTTTTCATTGCTCTTTGATAGTGTAATTAATGTACGCACCATTTGTTGTTGTTGTTGTATTTTAAGTTGAACCCCACGTAGCCCTGACTGTTCAGGTGTGGAGGTACATGTCCTCAACGTCAGCAGGTATCTGGCCCGTTAGCAGTCGTTCTTCCTCCCAGGTGACTTGGCTTACTCGGTGTGTGTGTCCGTTCACACACACACACACACACACACACTCTACATCCTTGACTCCCGTGTAAACTTTGGAGGATTTACGTGCGTCACAGAGCCGACGGCGTCGAAGGAGTAGCTTAAAACTGCTGTGTGACAGAGCGTGGGCGTCTTTTCGTTTACATACTGTATGAGATGAGCTCAAGTGGTTCATCAAACTGTGATTATTTGGCTTTAGGGCCAAAACCGGATGAAGTGGTTCTGTTGTTCGCCTGCTTGTGGCGGAGCCAGTGTGTTCAGTCCTAATGGCGCGTTAACAGGAATAGTTGGAAAGCGACCAATCGAGTTCTGTTTGAACTGAACGCGAGACATCTGTTTGTTGGCACTGCCTGAACACCGCTTTATTAATACAACCTGACATTGTCAACCACTTTAAATGCAGGCATTTTTAAAACTTGCCTGCAATTATATCTCTCTCTCTCTCTCTCTCTCTCTCTCTCTCTCTCTCAACCACCAGTCACACCCACCACTCCGATCCCATTAGCGGCAGCAATGCTAATGGGGCTAATGTGTTTGCAGCATCGATGTAGAAAACGTTCGTTCTCATCCATCATGTTTATACGTGAAATATCCCTCCAGTGAAGTCTCTCATAAAAACATGGCTACTCTGTGGGTGTATTGATCTGCTTGATGGCGAACAGCAACAAATGCCTAAGAATGGACTTTTTGATAAACGGCTCTTTATGAATAATGTTAAATAAGGCCGGTCGGTCGGCTCTGGTTCAGAAAGGTTAGCGCGGTCTCGTCGGAGAGCGTTTCACCAGTTGGGAGGATTACGGAGGATCAGCAGGCTTTAAAAACAAACTGCTGCTCTACGTTGTTCTCTGTGCTTCGATGTTGAGGAAGATCCGAACGCACACGCCAGCCCAGAAGGTCTCTGTCTCTATCTCTATCTCTATCTCTCTCTCCGAGGCTCCCCCCCCCCCCCCCCACCACTTCTTCTGAGCGGTGACGACATGTTTTTTTTTTTTGTCTGCCTGGCAGATGCGCTGGCCTACTTTTTACTGCCGAAGCCTTTGGCCGGCGCTCTTCCTGCCCCACAATCCACCTCTCTGCCCATGTGGGTCCTGGATTCTCTCTCGTTAGCTTCTCTCTTTTTAGCTTCAGGATTTGATCAACCGATTTTGTCTCTTTCCGTCTTTTGACCCGGTGACCGAGTTCTAGTTTTTTAATTTAAGACAATTAAGGAAGGACTTAGTGTACTGTCGGTTAAAGTGTGTGTGCGAAGCTGTTTTGAGAATTAGGCCAAGAGAAGGAAAGTCAGCAGCTAATCTGCCTTGTACTAGGTTATATATATATATATATATATATATATATATATATATATATATATATATATATATATATATATATATATAATGTGTACTCTCCGTGTTGCTGTGTCATGCTACGAGAAAGCTATCTCGATCTAAACTACTCAAACAGAAAAGAGTCAACGGGGAGAATAAAGGATGATGTTGATGAAGAGGACACACACACACACACACACACACTGACACAAATTCACACACACAAGTTCACGCGTGTTGTCACGCTCGGCGCCTCTGGAAACCAGGAGGCCGGGAGGGCCACGGATTGTGCGGCCGGTGATCACGTTTTGACTGGCTGCCGGCAGAAGAATCTCTCTTCGGCCCGGTGCCTCCGTTGTCACTGCCGTCCGGGTCGACCCCCCCCCCCCCTCCCTCCCCACACACACACACACACACACACACACACACACACACACACACACACACACACACACACACACACACACACACACACACTCCCCCCCACACTCCCACTCCCCGCCCCGGTCGGTACTGGTCATGTTGATTTAAACCAGGTCTCCCTCGGCTCTGAATGGTCCTAAAGCCAACAGGAAATAGCAGAGGGATTTGGCTGCTCGGGACCGGCGGAGACGGTTGTGTCTGTGTGCAATCGGTGAAAAGCTGGGCTTTTATTGTGCATAAAAATACAGTATGGGGGGGGGGGGGGGGGGGGGGGTATAACAATCTGTTTTTGCTCCAGAGATGCCGTGCTAACAAGCCGATGTTTCTTCAAGGATTCAGACACACAGATGCACAACAAAGTTTAATTCGTAACACAAAACGAAACACGGTCGTACATTCACGTCGTGCCATCTTTGTTTGTTTTTAAAAAAAATCTGCATCATAAGGAATGTAAAACGGCAGCAACAAAAACAATTCAATATTAAACCGGATAATATGGCCGACATTTTCACATAAAAACAAAAGGAGGAGAAAAAAAAAAAGAAGTTATTGAAAGTAGAGTTGTTTTCTGATACCAGTATTGGAAATGATAACATGATTTAAAGAATGTTCTCTTTCTTTTATATTTGTGCCCAACCCTCATTGGTCTATACGACACCACAAATACAGCAGTTTCATTAAATTACAAAAAGAACATCTGCTTCTGCAAAAGAAAAAAAACAAAACATGAATGGAAGTCCCTTCTACTAAAGGGTGCCTCCCTTATTCATGTCCTTGTGGATGAGACGGTAAAACTAAATGAATATTACGACACGATTGAGCCGTTTTGAAGTTTAAACGCACACACACGCGCACACGCACTGTTGCGTAACCATTTCAATTATAAAGTAGGTCACGGCCCTCTTCACCTTTCTTCTTCTCGTTGCTTCACCTTTTTTTTTCTCTTTTTTTCCCTTCTGTTCAAGGAATGTCAACACTCGGCTCTTTCTATTCATTCATGGAGATGACGCTGAGTGTGTGTGTGTGTGACAGTGTGTGTGTGTGTGTGTGTGTGTGTGAGACGGTGGCGTTCCCACGTGTTTCCGTGCCAGGCCCACTTGGCTTTACACGTGGCTCGGTACAATTCGGAAAAGGCCTTTTTTTTTTTTGCGGTCCTCCAGTCGCTCTCTGTATTTTGCTTATTTTCCATAACGCTCCGGCCCGGCGGCCTCCCCAGTTAAACATCCGTGACTCGGCGGGTTATTTGCATCCGACAATCATCACGGAAGTTGACACAGGATTGTTTACCCTTCGACGTGTTCAACCGGCACCGTTCCAATGCCATCTGCTTGTCTCCCGGTTTGTCTTTGCACAAGCAAATGTTCTTCTTCGGGAGATTAAAAAGCCCACTTCCAGCCTTCCAGGTCCTTATCTGAAACCAGACTGTGGAACATTCAAGGTTTTGTTTCAGTGAAATATGCAGGAACAGAGAGGCCTTGGTGCATGAAATATAGTATTCAGATAATAATCTCTAAAGCAATTCAAAGGCAAAAGACACCAGAAGATTCATGCAAACGCTCAACAGAGATCCACACTAACGATGCAACTTACAGCGGCGGCAACGCGTTGCCCGGAGAGGAGGGATGGAATCCAGCCTGATGTTGCCTGAGACGTACTTGGTGCCCAAGTCGTCTCGATGCGTCCCGCTGCTACAAGGACTCCGCGTTGTCCTCGACCTGTACGTCGGCGGGCGAAGGGGCCGACATTGGAAACCCGGCCCGACACAGTTCAACGCTATGGATCTAAGTTTAGCCAGGGACCGCCTATATGAGCACGTGGCTCAAATTTACTCCATAGCATCTGAACGCCGTGCGGAACACAGTTTATTAACAGGGGCACAAGACGACGGCGGCAGTGAATGTCATGTTCTGGGGGGGGGGGGGGGAGACGAGATACCCGCCGACGCCTTTTACTGCCACGCCCGCCAGAGGACATTCTGTATTTTCAGTAATGGGTCAAAACGCTGGTCTAAAATTAACTTGTGTGTGTGTATAAGTAGCTTCGATATTTGTACCGACACCTTATCTCTCTCAGGTGTCGTCTGCTCGTAAATCTGACGGCTCTCTCTCTCTCACAAATGAAGTCTCCGCTGGATGCTCGGCCGTTAATGAACCGAGAGGCTCTTCACATGGCCTCTTTTGTATCCGAGCGCAGCGTCTTTGGGCCTCTTTGTGCCACAGAGTTCGCTGCCTTCTGGGTTCAAACACATGCAAGATGCGCTGGTTCATGTGTGTGTGTGTGTGTGTGTGTGTGTTTTGTTGGGGAAAACCCTGTTGGCATCAAAGCGGACATGTTGAGACAGACCTCAGGTCCCGGCATCTACATTCTTCTCCCGATTGCAACTCTGCTGACGACCAGCTCTCCTCTGCTTGTTTCTTTATGGCTTCTCGTCCTTTTACATTCCAATTAATTATTTATTGTCCAATCGACATACGGCATGAGTGTTAAAGTGCACACGGATCTGCCTACATCTGGATATTGTGATGCACAAATAATGTCGTCTAAATTGATAATAACAAGCGCATACTAACTCACATTTTTCTCAGAAAATCGGATGCACTGAAGTTCTTTAATTGAATGAGGAAATATTCATTTATTTTCAGTTGTCAAGTATTTAACTCGCACACGAATATACAAAAACCTTGCGGGACTTGAGACGTAAAAGACACTCAGCAGAGTGAGTCTGAGGGGGTCCTTGAGGGGGTCCTTGAGGGGGGTCCTTGAGGGGCACAGATGTTACACAGGGTGCTGAGTGTGAGGAACAACCAACTTTTGTGCAACACCCCTGAAAGAGTTGCAGCCACATCCTAGTTCCTGTTAAACCTTACGGGCAGAGAGGAATGAGGAACAGGAGGAGGAGGAGGAGGAGGAGGTGCAAAGAATGCCGTTTGCCTTGAGCAGCTTGCAAGAATATGTCACAACAGTGTTTTTTAGTTTACGCTGGGTTTTTCCTTTCTCTCCTTTCGGGTTTATCGCTCCTTTGTGTTTTTCCTCATGTCAGTTGTCCCCCCCCCACCTCTTCCTCCCCCCTGAGGGAAGGAAGGGCCCTCACTGTGAAGGATGTGATGTAGTGAAACCTCAGCGTTCTTTAAGTTCAAAGGCACCCACAGCTCCCCCCCCCCCCCAAAAAAAAAAAATATTTAGCTTGTTGAGCTTCTAATCTTAGTTTCAAACCGCAGCTTTTCCTTTGTGTGTTCCAGGTTCCCCGGTCAGTATGTGTGTTGTTCAGAGCAGAGCTCGTCTGGCTCTGGTCAGTCCGCGGGGGACGGAAACCCAGAAGGCCGGAAGCAGGAGCAGGAGCAGGACTCCACGCCACACGAGGTTCGTGCACGTCTTTGGGCCTTTTTCTTATGACCTGCTGCGATCAGAAAACACCAAAAGGGTGGTGGTGGGAGTCGGGGTCACGCACTGCTAACCTGCTAACCCCCTGGTGAGAAGTAGGAGGAGGAGGAGCTCAGCTCAGCCCGTTTTCCTCGTAAACAACAACGACAAATACTGAGAAAGCAGCACGCGTCCTTGATATCAAGACCAGAGGCTCCTCTGTGTAATGAGTCATAGCCTTGGGGGTCAGAGGTCAGAGTATAGACGGTTACCCAACCCATATTATGTAGCATGTCCGAAAACAATGTGTTATGTACCAATACATTAGTTTCATGGTTTTAAAAATATTATTGCTTATTACGTCAGATTTTTATACAGTGTTTTTATGCTATGGTTTTAATATTTATTAGTATTTTTATTTCATTACTCAAATTTATTCATTCTATTTTTACTGTTTTAGTGTGATAAATTAGTTTTTTATATATTTACTTTAATTTGGTCTGCGTTAGTCTCTTCATGTTTTATATTTTCATCTTTATATGGCTAAAAAAATACCAGGATGTTCTGCGACATCTGGTCAGATCTTTTTTTGTTTTTGGGATGCACGCAGGCCCGCCGTACCTTCTCTGGCCATTCTGAGGGTCGAAAGGTCACGGTGCCGTGTTATGAAGTACTGTTGTAAGCGCTGCAGTGTGTGAGATTTAAAAGGAAAAAGTGTGAGTTTGTTTGAGGTGGACCGGTGCTGGCTCTGGGTCAGCTCTTATGAATGGGCCTTCAGCATTGTGCGTGCGTGTGTGTGTGTGTGTGTGTGTGTCAGAATGATAATTTGAGGAAGCAAGTGTGTTTTTTAATGCGTGTGTGAGCCCACAAGAAGGAGAACCATTGTTGCTGGTTCCAGCATCAAACAGGCGTGCCAGTGCCGTTCGCCAGGCCCGGCAGTCTGTCTTTGGCCTCCATAACGCAGCTTTTGTTCCTCAACAAAAGGCTTCTTCACAACCTGAGATACAAAGACGTTTTGCATTTGACATTTACGCAAAGAAACCAACAAAAAACCCACCCACGTAAAGCCATCGATGACGCCTTGCAGAGGGTTTGGATTGTCAACCGGTGACTCTGCTTCATTTTTACAACTGCATGTGTATTTGTTTTCTCTCCAGGTGTCGGAGGAATGGCCGACACACGCGTCATACGATATGGGACTGGAGACAGAGAGAGCGGCACTAGAGGAGCTGGCAACGCACACTGTACACCAAGAACAGGTAACGCGGCACGTCTGCCGAGCATGAAACGCTCCGGAAATAATTAGCCTTTTTTTTTTTTTACAAATGTTTGCAAATGTTTAAATAAGAAAAATTGAAAGGAAAGAGGGGTGAGGTTGGTGTATTTTAAGTAAATATGAGTTTTATTCATTACTGCACATGTGTAAAGGGGAGTTTATTGTAATAACTACCCATAATTGGTTGAATGCACTTATTGTATTTATTACATGACATGTCAGCTGAGGCTGCGGTAATCACGACTGCTGCTGCACAACTATTCCCAAAAATAAACAGATCTTAATTATATCGGATGCTAGTTATGTCCGCGATGCAATCGTACTGCCGTGTCCACGTTTTTCCGTTTCTTCCCTCACCAGACTGTGAATCCTCGGGACGCGGAGGAGACCGAGCCCGAGACTGTACCCGGTGCCCCTGAGCCAGATCCACGCCCAGACCCCCAGGCTGACGCGGACCGGCAGCCTGCAGACGCGCAGGACCACGACCAGGACGTCCCCGAGTCCTCCACTCCAGAAGCACTTCCAGCACGGGACGCCCCGGCAGAGACGGTTAGCGACGCCCCGGCTGCACAACCCGGCCCGGACTCGAACTCGGCCACGCCCCCAGATGATGAAGACGACGACGACGACGAAACACCTACCTCACACAGCGCCGGCCAGACCCACACAGGGTGAGCTCCGATCCCCCTCCCTCACGCCAGAGAGCCTTTTTCTCTGGCGTTTAGAAGTTGGCTTTAACCCACGAGAGAGACGTCCCATTGGCAAACTTGAGATTATAAAATAAATACACGTTCCTCTGAAGGTGGTTAAAGCCAATTTCAACCCAATCCGACATTGCACATGTTATGGTTTTTGTTCTATTCTTTTTTTATTTAACTACTTCTTAATGACTGGATCACAAACTGAAAGAGAGGCTCAAAGGATATTTTAAAAGTCACTCAAAGAAACCACGTGGACCGGATCAATACCAGTGACCCCCGTGGTCTCGTGGACTTTGTGATGGAGAAGAATCACCAGACTGGACGTTTGAACTTTGACCCCGATTAGTCCGAATGTCCCCGGGGTTGAACCTTCAAGAAGATTACTTCCAACCCAGGGGCAACTTCTTGCCTTCAACTCCTTCCTCAAGGCGACATTTTAAAGACGCGCACATCAGCTGCCCCGCCAGCGAGCGACCTCCCAAACCCCTCCTCCCCTCCTTTTGTCCATCCCCATTTCTTTTTCTCCTCTCTCCCTCTAGCTCTCCTCTCCCTTGTCGCCTTTCCTCTCTCCCGCCCCGCTCTCCTCCTCCTCCTCCTCCTCCTCCTCTCTCCTTCCTCCCCAGTGCGGTAAACGCCGTGTCCTTTCTTTCCCTCAGTGCGGCGCGGGTTGCCAGTGCAGGAGATGAACTCCCAGTAGGCAACTTTATCTTTGCCGAGCACTCTGTTGCACAGTGCGGGGTCGTTCCCCCCAAACTGGCAACCTGTGAAAACTCCCCTTTTGGCAGGCCTCTCTTCAGGTGAGTTTTTTTTTTTTTATAAACCCGGGTGAAGCCAATCAAAGTGCTGTAGACAGGTAATCCAGGTACAAACTACACCTCTCTGCTGTGCGCAACCGTCGACCGCTGGCCTTGCTCTCCACTTGCTGCTGCTTTTTTCCATCGTGCTGCCTGCTCACAACCAAGGTCAATTCTGTCAAATAAATGGACTTTTTTTTTTTCCTCCTCCTCTCCATCATTGCCATCTCTTCCCTCCAACTACTCCTCCTCCTCCTCCTCCTCCTCCTCATTGGTCCTGTGTCTGTGCTATAGTGTGGACGAGGCTGGCATAGAGGACCAGCGGTCGGACCAGAGCCAGAGTTCTGGTCCTGAAGCAGAGGTCCAGTCTACTGCAGGCCACGTGGACCAGGAACAACAACAACAACAACAACAACAGCAGCAGCAGCAGCGACGGCAAGAGCTGGAGGATGGGCTGTCAGATTTGGACCAGGAGGGCAACACTTCTCAACACCACCAAGAACAGCAGGTCGGCAATATTTCTCACATGTATATGTATTAATATATATATATTTTATTTTCCTATGAATCGCCACCTTAACGTGGTGGAGGAGTTTGAGTGGCTCAGTGATCCTGGGAGCTATGTTGTCCGGGGCGTCAGCCCCTGGTAGGGTCTCCCAAGGCAAACAGGTCTCGGGGGAGAGCCCAGACTAGGAGCGGTTCAATAAACCCTGATGAATAGCAGCCCACGGATTGTAGCCACCTTGCCCGGACAAGGGAAACCGGGGCACCCTCCCGGAGCCAGACCCAGGAGGGGAGCTCGTCGGCGAGCGTCTGGTGGCCGGGCTTTCGCCCATGGGGCCCGGTCGGGCTCAGCCCGAAAGAACAACATGGAGCAGCTGTCACCCTGTGGACCCACCACCCGCAGGGTGAATTATCGGGGTCGGGTGCTATGTAGACCGGGCGGCGGGCCAGGCGGGAGACCTGGGCGGGCCGATCGCCGGCAGCATAGACTAGCTCTAGGGACGTGGAACGTCACCTCACTAGCGGGGAAAGAGCCGGAGCTGGTGCAGGAGGTGGAGCGGTACCAGCTAGATATAGTTGGGCTCACCTCCACGCACAGCATGGGCTCTGGAACCAAGCTCCTGGAGAAGGGTTGGACTTTGTCCTTTTCTGGAGTTGCCCAGGGTGAGAGGCGCCGGGCGGGAGTGGGGATACTCACGAGCCCCCGGCTGAGCGCCGCTGTGTTGGAGTTTTCCCCGGGGAACGAGAGGGTCGCCTCCCTGCGCCTACGGGTTGCGGGGAGTAAGGCTCTGACTGTTGTTTGTGCTTATGCACCGAACAGCATTTCGGAGTATCCGGCCTTCTTGGAGTCGGTGGGAGGGGTCCTGGAAAGGGCGCCGCCTGCCGACTCCATAGTTCTCCTGGGAGACTTCAACGCTCACGTGGGCAATGACAGAGAAACCTGGCGGGGCGTGATTGGGAGGAACGGCTTGCCCGATCTGAACCCGAATGGTGTTTTGTTGTTGGACTTCTGTGCTAGCCACAGTTTGTCCATAACGAACACCATGTTCGAACATAAGGTGGCTCATAAGTGTACCTGGTACCAGAACACCTTAGGCCGGAGATCAATGATCGACTTTGTAATCGTATCATCTGATCTGCGGCCGTATGTTTTGGACACTCGGGTGAAGAGAGGAGCAGAGCTGTCAACTGATCACCACCTGGTGGTGAGTTGGATCAGATGGCGGGGGACTCGGCTAGAGAGACCTGGCAAGCCCAAACGTGTAGTGAGGGTGAACTGGGAACGTCTGGCAGAGGATCCTGTCCGGGAGGTCTTCAACTCCCACCTCCGGAAGAACTTCTCACAAATCCCGAGGGAGGCTGGGGACATGGAATCCGAGTGGACCTTGTTCAAAGCCTCTATTGTGGACGCGGCTGCTCGGGGCTGTGGCCGGAAGGTCATCGGTGCCTGTCGTGGCGGCAACCCTAGAACCCGGTGGTGGACACCGGGGGTGAGGGTAGCCGTCAAACTGAAGAAGGAGGCCTTTCGGGCCTGGCTGGCCCAGGGGTCTCCTGAAGCAGCTGACGGGTACCGGCGGGCCAAAAGGGCTGCAGCGACGATGGTCGCGGAGGCTAAAACTCGGGCATGGGAGGAGTTCGGGGAGGCCATGGAGAAGGACTTTCGGTTGGCCTCAAGGAAGTTCTGGCAAACCATCCGACGGCTCAGGAAGGGAAAGCAGGGTCTACCCCAGGCTGTTCTCAGCAGGGGGGGGGAACTGCTGACCCGGACTGGGGACATCGTCGGGCGGTGGAAAGAGCACTTTGAGGAACTCCTAAACCCGGCCAACATGTCCCCCGGAGAGGGGGCAGCGCCGGAAGACTTTGGGGTGGATTCACCCATATCCCTGGCAGAGGTCGCTAAGGTAGTCAAAAAGCTCCTTGGTGGCAAGGCGCCAGGGGTGGATGAGATCCGCCCTGAGATGCTGAAAGCGCTGGACATTGTTGGGCTGTCTTGGTTGACACGCCTTTTCAGTGTCGCATGGGGGTCGGGAACAGTGCCCATGGACTGGCAGACCGGGGTGGTGGTTCCCATCTTCAAGAAGGGGGACCGGAGAGTGTGCTCGAACTATCGTGGTATCACACTGCTCAGCCTCCCGGGAAAAGCTTATGCCAGGGTGCTGGAGAGGAGGCTCCGACCGCTTGTCGAACCTCAGATTCAGGACGAACAGTGCGGATTCCGTCCCGGTCGTGGAACAGTGGACCAGCTCTTTACCCTCGCAAGATTACTGGAGGGGTCCTGGGAGTTTGCCCAACCAGTTTACATGTGCTTTGTAGACCTGGAGAAGGCTTTCGACCGGGTCCCTCGGGGGTTTTTGTGGGGGGTGCTGCGGGAGTATGGGGTGCCGGACCCGTTGGCACGGGCCATCCGGTCTCTGTACGCCTGCAGTAGGAGCTGTGTTCGTCTCCTCAGTAGTAAGTCAGACACGTTCCCGGTGGGTGTTGGCCTCCGCCAGGGCTGCCCTTTATCACCGGTCCTGTTCGTGACCTTCATGGACAGGATATCTAGGCGCAGCCAGGGGGCGGAGAGGATCCGGTTCGGGAGTCTCGGGATCGCCTCTCTGCTGTTTGCGGATGATGTGGTCCTGTTTGCCTCCTCGGACCGTGACCTCCAGCATTCACTGGGGCGTTTTGCAGCCGAGTGCGAAGCGGCAGGGATGAGAGTTAGCACCTCCAAATCTGAGGCCATGGTGCTCTGCCGGAAACCGGCGGATTGCTCCCTCCAGGTGGGGCAAACTGCCTACCCCAAGCGAAGGAGTTCAAGTATCTCGGGGTCTTGTTCACGAGTGAGGGTAAGGTGGAGCGGGAGATCGATAGGCGGATCGGTGCGGCTGCAGCAGTAAAACAGGCGCTGTACCGGTCCGTCTTAGTGAAGAGGGAGCTGAGCCGGAAGGCAAAGCTCTCCATTTACTGGTCGGTCTACGTTCCAACCCTCACCTATGGTCACGAACTCTGGGTCGTGACCGAAAGAACGAGATCTCGGATACAAGCGGCCGAAATGAGCTTCCTCCGTAGGGTGGCCGGGCTCAGCCTTAGAGATAGGGTAAGGAGCTCGGACATCAGGGGGGAGCTTGGAGTCGAGTCGCTGCTCCTTCGTGTCGAAAGGAGTCAGCTGAGGTGGTTCATCTAGTCAGGATGCCTCCTGGACGCCTCCCATTAGAGGTTTTCCGGGCACGTCCAACTGGTAGGAGGCCCCGGGGAAGACCGAGGACACGCTGGAGGGATTATATCTCCCGGCTGGCCTTGGAACGCCTCGGGATCCCCCAGAATGAGCTGGAAAGTGCTGCGGGTGAGAGGGAAGCCTGGGTCGGCCTGCTGAACCTGCTGCCACCGCGACCCGACCCCGGATAAGCGGGTGATAATGGATGGATGGATGGATGGATATTTTATTTTTTTAATTATATATATATATATTTTATTTTTTTAATTATATATATATATATATATATATATATATATATATATATATTATTTTTTTAATTATATATTTATATATATATATTATTTTTTTAATTATATATTTATATATTATTTTTTTAAATTATATATATATATATATATATTTTTTTTTTAATATATATATTTTTTTTAATATATATATTTAAAATACGCAATAGTCATCCTGCTAAAATATAGTGAATGTTATTATAACAATATTCTATGTCCACATCGCATTATAAACATACTTATGATGTGGTTATATCTGCTTACAGCAATGAATAATTAGAGTTTTAAGCACTCATACATGTATAACAACATAACACATTATAAATCATTTTATAATGACTCAAAAGGTCAAGTGTCACTTACTGACTTGTTTTGCAAGGATCGTAGAGTATTATCTTTAAAAAATATATTTTATAATGTGAATATAAGTTAAATGTAAATCTGCAAGAACACACAAAACATCGCAAAATGTATTTTTACTTTACTTAAAGCAAACAATTACCACTTTGAGTAACTTGTAATTGCATTATAATTAATATCAGGAAAATATTTAAAAAAAGTTACACTTATTTATAGTAGTAATAGTGAAGTATTATGATACTTGGCCCTATAATTCATGATAAAATATTTGGTATAAAGCATAATGAATAGATAGAAAAGGGTCATTTCAGTTCTCGGCGTCATAACTCTCATAAGATGCCGTTTGTCGTGCTGCTCGCTTCTTTCACTAAAACATCTCATAACCGCCGGCTGGATTTACCATGAAAAGCTATAAATATGCAGCGTGCACAGCTGTTCTAGCAAAGGGCGAGTTTCTAGTTTCCAAGTAGCAAACGCTGAGTCAACTCGCTGCTTCCAGGGCGGCTTTCGTCTTCACGGTTGAAGGATAATCAAAAGGGGCTTATGTCTTATTTTCAGGGGGATCGAGTGTTTTTATTGTTGTTGTTTTTCTTTCTTCTGGCCACTAAATCCATACGTGACTTTCCAAACATAACAGGCGCGTCTGAGTCGGTGGATTCTTGGCCTCGGAGGTCCAAAAGGGCGCTCGCGTAGTAATCCATCAAAGTATTATTCACAGCTCGGTGCATCTCAAAGCCTTAAGAGGCCTGGGGGGGCTAGCTGACTACCGTGTGTGTGTGTGTGTGTGTGTGTGTGTGTTAGAGGCTGGTGGTCATGCAAAAGTCATGTCTCACTGTGGCTCACTGATGCCCGGATACAAATAATCATATTTAGCAATATCGGATGAATTTACGATGAGCTGTCTTCTTTCTACTTAAATACATTTGCACATTTAGGACATTCGGTGACTGTAGTTTTGGTAATTGATACATTTGAATTATCATTATGGGCCAACAGCGTGTGTGTGTGTGTGTGTGATACATCTCCTGTGTGTGTGTGTGTTTGATACATTTCCTGTGTGTGTGTGCGTGTGTGTGTGATGCATCTCCTGTGTGTGTGTGCGTGTGTGTGTGTGTGATACATCTCCTGTGTGTGTGTGTGATACATCTCCTGTGTGTGTGTGTATGTGTGTGTGTGTGTGTGTGTGTGTGTGATACATCTCCTGTGTGTGTGTGTGTGTGTGTGTGTGTGATACATCTCCTGTGTGTGTGTGTGATACATCTCCTGTGTGTGTGTGTGTGTGTGTGTGTGATACATCTCCTGTGTGTGTGTGTGATACATCTCCTGTGTGTGTGTGTGTGATACATCTCCTGTGTGTGTGTGTGTGTGTGTGTGTGTGATACATCTCCTGTGTGTGTGTGTGTGTGTGATACATCTCCTGTGTGTGTTTCAGGCGGGGCTGGGCAGTACCGCCAGTGAGCCCGATCCCTCAGTGCCGGGCAAAGAAGACATCCCCACCTTCGACGAGTGGAAGAAACAAGTCATGGAGGTGGAGAAGAGTGAGTGAAGAGTTATTAAAGACGGAAATAAAGGGAAACGTCACGTCGGCGGCTCAATAGGGGACTTCACATGCCCCGTTTCAGTCTGCATCGTATTGCTTCTTATTGCATCGTCTCTCTCTCTCTCTCTCTCTCTCCCTCTCTCTCTCCCTCCCTCTCTCCCCTCCACTGACCACCGCCATGTGCGGTGATCAGTGGAGCGTAAGTGTTGCGTAACCTCCCCACTCGACGCTCCATTTTATTTCCTTTCCCTTCTTTTCTCCAGCGTCCGTTAACGCCCCCCCCTCCCTCCCTAACGTGTAGCGCTCCCTCTCTCTCCAGGTCAGTCCCTACACACCTCGACCGGCGGCAGCCCCCACCCGGTGAAGAAGGTCCAGATGAACTTCAAGAACAACTACGCCTCCGTGGAGTGCGGCGCCAAGATCCTCTCGGCCAACAACGGGGCCACGGTGAAGCGCGCCTCCACACACACACACACACACACACACACACACACACACACACACACACACACACACACACCTTTTATCAGAGGGTGTGGGGGGGGGGAAACCTGCCTCAAAATAACGTCAGTGTTTTTCAACCTTCACCGTGTCTAATGGGGAGAACACTTTCTGGAATTGGTCCAGCATTAAGAATGCTGTAATGTAATATATATATATATATATATATATATATATATATATATATATATATATATATATATATATATATATATATAAGTTGAAAAAAACATTAAAGTTAAAACTTAAAGCTTCACCCGGGACAGATGTTTTATAGTCTCGTATAATAGTAATAATAAACAATGATCTCTGAAATGAAAAACGTGTGTTTCCCCTCGCGTGATCAATAAAGTATCCGTCGGTCTATTTATCTCGTTCTCTTTCATTCTTCTGTCTCGTGTTCAGAGCACTTCAGCTATTCTCATGGAGAATATGGACATTTACATGCTAAATCCTTGCAGCAACAAAATCTGGTGAGTGAACACACACTCTCTCTCTCTCTCACACACACACACACACACTCTCCTGGCGCACTGATTGTAGATCTGGAAGTGTCGCCTTTTTCCCCAAAAACGTTCTCTCGTTTTCCTCCGTCCAGGTTTGTGATCGAGCTCTGTGAGCCGATCCAAGTCAAGCAGCTGGACATCGGCAACTTTGAGCTCTTCTCATCGACGCCTAAAGACTTCTTGGTTTCCATCAGTGACCGGTAAACACACTGTGTGTGTGTGTGTGTGTGTGTGTGTGTGTGTGTGTGTGTGTGTGTGTGTGTGTGTGTGTGTGTGTGTGTGTGTGTGTGTGTCTGTGTGTGTGTGTGTGTGTGTGTGTGTGTGTGTGTGTGTGTGTGTGTGTGTGTGTGTGTGTGTGTGTGTGTGTGTGTGTGTGTGTGTGTGTGTGTGTGTGTGTGTGTGTGTGTGTGTGTGTGTGTGTGTGTGTGTGTGTGTGTGTGTGTGTGTGTGTGTGTGTGTGTGTGTGTGTGTGTGTGTGTGTGTGTGTGTGTGTGTGTGTGTGTGTGTGTGTGTGTGTCTGAGCCGAGGCACCCAGTCACATTATTTCTCCTGCATTTAATTAACAATTGAGTTAATTTAATTCATTTATTTATTTTTGCTTGCATGTAAAATGACCTGGTTTAATTCACTGTATACGCTTTTATTTTATTTTTTACATTTTCATTTCCTTTTTATTATTTAAATTATTACATGTAATGTGCTATTTTATTTTATTTGTTATTGTATATTTGTAAACGTGTTTGCTGCTGCTTCAACAGGAATAAAGTAATATCTAATCTACCTAATGAAGAACAGTAGAAAAAAAATAAATAACAGCAGGTCAAATTTAATTTGTAAACGCCCAACATCATAAATCACAAATCTGTCTGAAGGGACTTTAAAAGTCTGTCCTTTGGCCCTCGACTCGGATAAGGAAAAGTTATTGTGTAAAGAAACACGTTTTTAAAGGGAAAACTCTTTCCCTTTGTGTCTGATGGTAAACGTAGTCCACTGACGCATTCCTCTCTTCCGTCTGCAGGTACCCCACCAACAAGTGGGTCAAGCTCGGTACTTTTCACGCCCGGGACGAGCGGATCGTCCAGAGCTACCCGCTGGATGAGCAGCTTTACGCTATATACGTGAAGGTACCGCTTGTTCCTCCTGCTTCACAATGAGTGCATTCACCCTCACACAGACACGGGCTTCATGCTCGTGGGTTGAAGCTGTATTTTAAAGCTCTGGGGGGGGCATCAGCCTGTAGCCTCCTCCCTCGACTGGATGAGGAACATGGGACTCTGTGTGAATGACTGTGAGGGCGTGTGTCCGTGGCAGTTTCACAATTTTTTTTTTTTTTAAATTTGAGATTTGGGTGTATGATTTAAAATGCTGCCCGACAGTCTGGAAATTAAATCGTAGGCTGTAAAAAGGATTGTTAAAGGATTACAGTTGTTTGTCTTCAGCTCAAGTCACTCGCATTAACATACGGAGGCCCTCGAGGGCCAAGTGGGAAGACGCGATTCTGATGAGGAATTATTTTCAAAGCTGTAAAAATAGTTTTCTTTGCTGCGTTTATGACTTTAAAACAGAAAAATTCTTACCATTATTATTTTAAGTTGCGTTTTTAATTTCTCCACGCGCTCCGAAACGCGAGGTACACGTTTTTTTTGGTGTGTTTTGCAGGTTTACCGTGAATTTAAAACGTTACCTGGAAGCAAACGTGGAGGCACGTGTGGCGCTCTTCAGACTCGTGTGGCCGAAACGAGTATTACAATAACAAATGCAAAAAAAAAAAAAAATATATATATATTTTTTTCAACTGCCACAACTATTTTTTTTTTTCACCTGTTAAGTCATAAACGCAGAAGATAAACCAATTTTAGGTCGGACTTAGAAAATGAATCCTCAGATCACCCAGTAAACCTCTCACACCTCCCTCAGTGTTGCTCGTTAAACAGCTGATCAGCTGATTACCCTTTTTATTGTATTTTTTTTTTATGGGGTGTGATGTGCGGTTGCTTCCTGTGCTCCGTTGTGAAATAATTGTGTTTTTTTTTTCTTTTCTTTAAATTTGTTATTACATAAACTGAGTTTTTTTTTGGTCAAATATAACCAAAAATGCTTGATGTGCTTTGTAGCTTGAATCAGTCTTTTGTTGATTTTTCTTTCTCTCTCTCTCCTTCTGTCCTCCTTCTGTCTTCCTCTGGCATCAGATGTTCATCAAGTACATAAAGGTTAGCACTCTTCTCATGTGAAATAACTTATAATAAACAAGTAGAACATGCACATAAAACACATTGTCAACGTATTTGGTGGCTTATGGGTTCATAGAGTGTGGCACTCTTTTTAATACACGTGGTTTTGGCATCGATACCGCTGTGGATGATTTTTTTTTAAATTTAATTTATCACTTTTTATCCGTTTTTTTTTCCCCCCGACAGGTTGAACTCCTCTCCCACTTTGGATCAGAGCACTTCTGTCCACTCAGTCTCATCAGGTAAGAGTAAATGTCTCTCTATCTCTCTCTCTCTCTCTCTCTCTTATTTCTTGACCGCTTTATTGTAGCTTTGCCTCTCATAGTGAGAACGAAGCTTTAGTTTCAGGTCATGCACTAATTAAGAAATAATTCTGAGTATTATATTCCATCTGTGCTCATGAAACCCCTCTAAATCCTCCACCCTGGTTCCCTAAAGTCATACAAAGTTAAATCGTACACATTTCCAGCCCTCGCGGTGAAAGGTTCCCCCTGCAGCTCCACCTGAGAGGAACCGTGAAGGTTACGGTCCCGTTCTTGTTCAGGAAGTAGAAACACTGGTGTGAGAACAGGAAATGTAATGCATCTCTCAGTTCACACTGAATCGTGGCATAATTCCAGGAACTATGATGTATTTTTCTCTATTCGATTAGTCAGGTGATCACGAGTTATTCTTTTATTTATTTATTTTCTCAAATCTGATCTGAAGAGGGCACAATTTTAAAAAATAAATAATTCGGCCCCCTCTTCTGCGTCGTCATGAAAAGCCCTTAACCTGTGTGTGTGTGTCCTTCTTGTAGGGTGTTTGGTACCAGCATGGTGGAGGAGTATGAGGAGATAGCCGATTCCCAGTACCCTTCGGAGAGACTGGAGTACCTGGATGAAGACTATGGTATGATGATGGTGACCTGTTCAGTCTTGAAGGACATCGTGTCCGTCTTCTTTGTCGAGAACGGTTGCAAATTCACAATGTTGGTCACAAATGGATGAATGACAAAAATTAAAAGAATTAATAAATATATATATATTTATGTGTATTTTAAATATGTTTTTTTTTATAATAAAAAAAATAATATATACAGGTGTGTGTGTATATATATATATGTATGTGTATGTATGTATGTATGTATGTATATATATATATATATATATATATATATATATATATATATATATATATATATATATATATATATATACACAAATATATTAAAATATATAAAGAAAAATATAAATAAATATATATATATATATATATTTATTTATATTTGGTCATAATTTGCAGAGCGTGTATTGTTAAAAAAAAAAAAAAAAAAAAAAAAATATATATATATATATATATATATATATATATATATATATATTTTTTTTTTAACAATACACGCTCTGCAAATTACTACCAAGGACTCTGAGAAAAGAGTAAAGTTCCCTTCTTGCTCTCCAACTTACTCACCAAGTAACTCGTTCTGAAGTTAACTATTAACGACCAGCTGGCTGTTTCTCTCCCAAAGAGTTCTCTTAATCGACTTCTTTCGCCGGTTTGAAAATAACTCCACAAAAACGATGATTAACTGTTAACGTTATTTATTTTCCCCGTGTGTATTTTTGTAACCTGCGGCGTGTCCTCTTTCTCCAGATTATCCACCTGGCTACCAACCGTCGGAGGACAAGTCCTCCAAGAACCTGCTTGGCTCAGCGACCAGTACGTACACGCAACGTGCACGTGCTTTTCAAAATAAAACTAACCGACTGACAGATGGAGGCAGCGGTGGAGCTGCGAGATAAAACGACTGTCGCTGTCAATGGAGTCCGGTGACATTGAAGAGGGTTAAAGCGGCGAAAATCCTTAAAATATAGCATGAACTTAAACTTTTATTTTTTTAGGTCCATCTCCACTACTGAAAACACCGACTGTGGAGAAGAGCCTCATTCAACCACACTTTAAAACACCCAAACTCTCCCTTTTTTTAAATTTAAATTGTAATTTATTTTTAAAAACAGCGTGACGCATTCCTCAGGATCTTTTAAAAGGAACATTTTTTTCTCCTAGACCTTTACTCTGAAAGGGCCAAGAATGGAACGCTTCCTCTTTCTGCTGCAGTGTGCAGTTCGGGGACTTCCACCCTCTCAAATGTCAAAAGTAAAATGATCCGTTTTAAATCTCGCACGACGCGTGAAAGACAAACGATGTCCCTCGTGAGTGTTCGTGGTGCACGGTACATACTTGCTATCACACGTATCGGCGTAGACGAGGGTTTGGGTTGCCGAGCTTTGCACTAGACTTTTAATTTTATTTTTTAATTTAAATCTTTTTTAATTAATTTTTTTAACCACACAAACACACTGGTGCCCCTCTGTCTCCCGATATGAAGTGGGAGGACTGGTGCACCGCTACGCACGAACCTTCAGGGCTCAAACCAGTAAACCAATAAAAAAATTTAAAAAAGCAGCAGGCGAACACATGAAGTCTTTCTTTTAGACGGGCCGGCTCGGGGGAGGTGGGTGGGGGGGGGGGGGGGAAGGACCCCAACAAGGTAGAAAGGGGAACTTGAGGAAAGCCTGAAAGGAAAGAGGGGAAAAAACAAACATGTTGGTCCACATGTGTTTACCAGGAACCTCCATGCCCTTCAACATAACTATAGTGTGTGTGTGTGTGTGTGTGTGTGTGTGTGTGTGTGTTCTCTTTCAGATGCCATCTTCAACATGGTAAACAACATTGCTGCTAATGTGCTGGGCGGCAAGTCGGAGCTGGAGGGCGGCGCAGAAGCAGGAGGTAACTCGTATGTTTTTATATGTGCTCATATCTTTTCTTTTTTTATTCCCATCCTGCTTCACACAACTCCCTCTTCTAAATGTTCCATCCCTCTAAAGTCGGAAGCCAAACGTCTGACAGAAATACCCCCCCCCCCCCACTGTGGTCTGGGTTTGTGGGATGCTGCGCTCTCGCGGCGTCGTATGAATACAATATTATATCCCTGGAAAGCTGAAATCGATGCGTTCCTGTACAGCCGCACGCCGAGTGAAGTAAACAAAGTATTTCAAATGTCTCAAAAGCTGCTGTTCTGCAAGCTTTATTTTAAAAAAAAAAGTGTATATTTCAGAGATGCTTGACACACAGTAACCGGATTAATTATAGCTGAAGAGGTGAAAGGCTGTTATTACAGCTGTGCATTTTCTCTTTTTATTAGAAGCATAAAGGCCTGAACATTTGTTTTATTCTCTTTGAGCATTACATTTTGATGTGTTAGAATAGTTGATGTGAAGTCAAACTGGTTCGTTCGTGTTCTCCAGCTCAACTCTCTGAATCCGGCTTTAAAGCTCGTCTGGTTATCAGGTAGTAAACATCGAACCGTAGTTTATTAAAGAACTTTTGGCTGAGGTGGAAAAGTTTCTTAGACTAGAAGAAAATGCAATAAAAGCTGATGGATAAACATAAACATTGAGCTCCCACATGAATTTCTACAATATTGCAGAACAGAGAATATTCCTCTTTTCCTGCTGTCTGTCTGTCTGTCTGTCTGTCTGTGTCTCTCTGTCTCTCTCTCTCTCTCTGTCTCTCTGTCTCTCTGTCTCTCTCTCTCTCTGTCTCTCTCTCTCTCTGTCTGTCTGTCTGTCTCTCTCTGTCTGTCTGTCTGTCTGTGTCTCTCTGTCTCTCTGTCTCTCTCGCTCTCTCTGTCTCTCTCTCTCTCTCTGTCTGTCTGTCTCTCTCTGTCTCTGTCTCTGTCTGTGTCTCTCTCTCTCTGTCTGTGTCTCTCTCTCTCTGTCTGTGTCTCTCTCTCTCTGTCTGTGTCTCTGTCTGTCTCTGTCTCTGTCTCTCTCTCTGTCTCTCTCTCTCTCTCTCTCTCTCTCTCTCTCTCTCTCTGTCTCTCTACCCACCGTCGTGCCCGTCTTCTCCCCACACACATTGTTTAAATTAACTGCCTCTAAAACTGGGTCACTTTATTTCTCCCTCTCTGAGAGCCAGATGTTTATTTGGTTGCATTTCAGCAGAACTTTGGATTTCTGTGTTCGACTGACTGGCAGATGAATTTGGTGGGGGGGGAGGGGGGGAGAGGGGCTATGACGCCAGGCTTGCTGCTTCCCCACAGAGAGCTGAATTGGGAGCCCACAAAGTTTTGATTTGTTGTCGAAGGGTGAAACTCTTCTGCAGACTAGGCAGGGAAGTTTAGTCCAGTTCAGACTGGACTGGACCGGTTCACAGTATTTATTACTTTTCCCAAACATGGGCTGGCCAGCCAGACCGAGGAGCAAAATGTGTCCCTGCCCTCCAACAGCCACATTGGATTAGGAGGGGGGGGGGGGCTCTGTGCACAGTGACAGTGTTATTAATGTGTTGTTAAAATCCTGCTCTGAGTTTAATTACTGTGTGTGTTGTCTTCTAAATACTAGGTAATACAACTGCAGAGGGGGATGAGAAGGAGAGCACAGACGATACGGCTGAAACGCCGCCGGACTCCGCAGCGTAAGACCAATCAAAGATTAAAAACTTTATGTTTGTAAAGTGGTTTCTATAACTAACTAAGTTGGGATTGTTTTACACGACTTCTTCTCAAAGTCTCAGTTTTTTTTAAAACGCTTCTGAATTCATTTCTGTGTCTTTCCTCCAGACTGGAGGCCGCGGAGCCAGAACTTCCCGCGACCCACGAGGAGGAGGTGGCGGTCTCCGGTGACTCTGCCACACCTCCCCCCTCGTCCCCCGACTCCCTGGAGGACCGAAAGATCGTCACGCTGGTGGAGGAGGAGGACGAAGAGCCCCGGCAGTCCACCGTCACCCTGATGGAGGAGGAGGCTGAGGAGGAGGAGGAGGAGGAGGAGGAGAAGAAGAGGAGGGAGGAGTCGACGCGGCGGGAGGCGGACAGGAACCAGTGGGAGAGCCAGATTTACTGTCCTTTCTCCTCCTTCTCCCTGTCCTTCTCCTGCATGGCCACCCTGCCCGAGCTGCTCCACCGCTGGTGCTCCGCCAGGCTGGCCAAGGAGCGCCTCCGGCGGAGGCAAGGGAGCACTCGGACACAGACGCACCCCGATGACGCCGCCGCCGCCGCCGCCCCTTCCCTCGCGTTCACGACGATGGCGCCGCCGCCGCCGATCCCGGACCCTGTTCCCGCACCTCTCAAGGAGGCGCTCCCCGTCGCGGAAAAGGCTCTGGAGCCAGAGGCGCCGGTTCAGGGCGAGGGGAAAACCTCGGGCGAGGCGCACGCCGCGCGTCCGAACGCTCCCCCGCCCGCCGACGCGCACTCGCCAGAGCTCAACATCGTGCTGGAGCCGAGCAGGACGGCCACACTCCCCCCTCACAGTTTCTCAGACACCCACAGCTCCCTGGCGTCGCCCACTCCCACCCACGAGGAGAAGCCGCTCCCTCCCGTTAAAGACGCGGCCGTCGACCCCGCCCCCACCCCCACCTCGGCCGTCGCCGTCCCGGAGACGCAGCAGGCCGGCGGCGCCTCGCCGGCTCCTCCCGGCGGCTCTCACACGCTCGCTGTGGCCTCTGAGACGGCCTCTCCCGGTGTCGTGGTGCCCCCCGTCAAGGAGCAGCCCCCCGTTCAGTCTCTCCCCACTGCATCGAGGCCCGAGGACCTCATCCCCCCTCCCACTGAACTGCCCGCCGCTCTCCCGCCGACCGACGCTCACGCAGACGCGGCGAGGTCGGGCGCAGACGGCGGGGACTCGCAGAGACACGGCGTCCAGGCCTCTCAGGAGCAGGGGGACTCCCTCGCCCCCGCCGGAGAGCCCCACCGGGTGGAGGACGCGGCGGACGAGGACCTGTTGGGCACCAACGGCAACGTCCACCGGATCGCCACAGACTTCTACGCGGAGCTGCAGAACGGAGGGGATTACAGCGGCGGGGCGATGGCCGGGAACGGGGCGTCGCTGAACGGGGGCGCGGTGCACGGATCCAGCCAGAGGGAGAGCGTCTTCATGAGGCTGAACAACAGGATCAAAGCCCTGGAGATGAACATGAGTCTGTCTGGCAGATACCTGGAGGAGCTCAGCCAGAGGTAAACCACCGGAGCCTCCTCGAAGTATCTCGTAATGACGAAAGAGCGCTTCTTTCTTACACGGTTGTCTTCGTTTCTTTCTTCATTTTCCGTCGCTCAGGTACCGTAAACAGATGGAGGAGATGCAGCGAGCGTTCAACCAGACCATCATCAAACTGCAGAACACCTCCCGCATCGCCGAGGAGCAGGTCAGTGGAACACGAAGGCCGAGACGGAGGGGGAGAGGGAGAGGGAGAGAGAGAGAGATTCCTCGTTGTCTGAGTAACTTGTGTTCCTCAGGACCAGAAGCAGACCGAGGCCATCCAGGTCCTGCAGAGCCAGGTGGAGAACGTCAAGAGGCTGATGCTCAATCTCACCGACACGGTCGGTCAGCTGCAGAGAGAGGTACCAAATATGTCACTCGTATATTTAATATTTACAGGATAATTTCTTTACAATGCTTTTGATACTTGTGTCAATTCTAAAGGCAATAAAGTAGGTCATGAATATGAGATATATACGAGATAATTGCTAATCCCTCCTGGGCAAGTTGGAGGTTGTAACCGTCAATGAGTCGTAAACCAGTTACACTGGCAGTCTTTTTGATGCTTCACCGTTTACTTTGTTTGTGCCCCCTCTGGCGTGTCAGGAGATTGATCCAAAGAGCCGCGCGTGGAGTTTAAACAACGCCGCCGTGCACGACCCGGAGGCGCTCGCATTTCACCATGTTTTCCCCGCTTAACTCCGCCTCCTCCTGCAGGTATCCGACCGTCAGAGCTACCTGGTGGTCTCCCTGGTCCTGTGTCTGTCTCTGGGCCTCCTGCTGTGTCTGCAGTGCTGCCGCGGCTCCTCGTGCCCCGCCCCCAAAACCATCGCTGCTCCCCTCCCCAAGAGCAACCACTACCCCAGCCCCAAGAGGTTTGACACACACCACTTGGCTCTAGTGATTCATAATGTTATTGTTCCCCCTACACCCAGCTTTTGAATGGAACACGTTGCGCAACTTTGCCGTTTGCTTGTTTAAGGCAGTCATTCCTGTCCTGCCGCTAACTGTACGACGCTAGTGGCGACGTAGACGACTCTAATTGTCGTTTCCCCCCCTCCCCCCACCAGATGCTTCTCTTCCTACGACGATATGAGCCTAAAGCGCAGGGTGACCTGTCCGCTGGTTCGCTCCAAGTCGTTCCACTTGTCCTCGACGGAAGGTAAGAGGTCAACACTTTACAGTCGAGTCTCCTCCAACCCTCTCTGTCTAGTGCGTTCCTCCCGTTTTCTTCGCGGAAAATGATCTCTGTGGCCCACGAACGTTTGTGACGCTCGCAAGTAATTTTGTTGTTGTCGGTTCAACGGGATAAAACGAACGCCACCTTTTTCGTGAATTTTTTTGAAGCGGAAGTAAAACAAGTAAAAAAAGCCGACAACGAGGCCGTAAAACAAACGACTTTCACGTCTCCGCCACTAAAACCCAAAAGGAGGACGAAGGTTCCAGCGGCGTCTCGTTTAGACTCCACCAGAGGTTTTATATCTCATGACAAAGTGCTGAATTCCTTATTTCAGGCCTCTAACCAGTCGACAAAGCCATCGGCGTCTTAAAACCGGGGGAACCAGACGGGCAGAAATGCTGACTCGTCCTTTTAGGACTCATCCCTGCAGAAAGGGCTCTGTTTTTTTTTAATGCCCGTTGCGTCGGGCCGCTGCAGCTCGTCCCCTCACATCCGATCCTAAACCTCCTCCATTCTCGCCAGCTCTCATTCTGCCGTTTGCTCTCTCACGCGCTCCTGCTGTTGCCAACAGGGAGAGGCTGGTGCAGGCAGTAAAAGAAAAGAGTCTTTGACTCTCGAAACCTAAAACTCCCCCTGCTGTTCATTACCCCTCAGCTGTGTGTGTGAGAGAGAGAGAGAGTGTGTGTGTGTGTGTGTGTTTGCCCTTGAGGCTGAGAGGCTGTCATTGCCAGCTTGTGGCCACATGCTGGCTCAAGGAGTGTATTAATAGAGCATGGTGCTTCGCTGGCTCATGGTAGACATTTGCAAGTAGTAATCAATAATAAAATAATGCTTTTTTTTAGCTAAACTCTAGTTGTTTTAGTCACATTACTTGTGTAAAGCAATGATTTGTAACGTGGATTTTTCTTTGTGTGCCATTGCATCTTCTTAATAAAACTACTTGCAAGGTCACTTCATGCTTTGTTACATGTGTGTATTCCTGTTGTGCCATTCCATCATTAACCTGGCCCCTCTCTCCCCTCCCCAGTAGGTCCCGATGACTTGTACATTGTAGAACCTCTAAGGTTTTCTCCAGAGAAAAAGGTACAGTGTCTGTTCCCACCGCTGCTGTTGGCCGTGTCGGCCGCCTCACTCTTTTTTTTTTTTTTTTTTTTTAAGTGCTCTGTGTGGTTTCTTTTTTTTGTTGCTTTTCTTTTCTTTGTTGTTTTCTACCGTCAGTCAGTCTGTGCTAAGTGTGCGAGAGCAGTGAGCGGCTCCTTCGTCCGTCACTGGTTCTCTGTGGAGTAGCCCAGATAAGGGGGCGGAGTCAGCCCTGGTAACCACTTCTCTGCGGACTCTGCGGTTCCACTTTGTTTTATATTTATTATTTTAAACTTTCTTTATTGCAAGTCCTTCGTAAAATTTGAAAACAAGGCACAACGCCCTCCTCAGTGAGGTGAATTTAAACTTGGTTTATTGTGGACTCCGTTCACATAAGTAAAACTACTTTTTATTCCCACACTTTTTCCCCCGAATTTTCCCCGTCATGGAAAGTGAAATCAACGTCCTCCTGTTTTCCTTTAACTGAGAATAAACGACTTGTCTATATTTTAAGGACTCAAATAGCATTTGTGTTTAAGTGCAGGTTTAAGGGACATTACACCTTAAATCAGAATAATATAAGTTCATGTCAATATGAGTCTCTGGTGACTGTTGTAGTTCTTGGTATCTTTATTTTAGTTGTATCTACAGAGGAGAACAGATTGTCCGTCATCACTGGAGATCTAAAAAAAAAAGTGTTGGGAACCCTCTGACCAGTTTCCTCCAACTCCCAGAATGCCTCATTCCCCCCCCCCCCCCCGCCCCCCCGCCCCGATGAGACCTGCTCCGCCTTCTTTTGATCCATTCATGTGACCGCAGCGTCGCGCACAAAAGTGGTTAATGCGGCGTCGCATTATTTAGATGCAGCTTTTTTGCTCCGTTTTATTATTTATTTTTGTTCATCCTTCGCTGTCTCTTTTTGTTGTTTGTTTGTTTGTTTTTTTTCTCACAGAAAAAGCGCTACAAGTCAAAGTCGTTGGACAAAGTTGAGGTTCTGAAGCCGGCCGATCCCTCGGCGCCGCTCTCCAACGGGGTCCTGAACTGCAACGGCTTCCAGCCGTGCCTCCCGGCGCCGCCTCCCCCTCCCCGCCTGCCTCCCCCTCCCCGCCTGCCTCCACCTCCACCTCCGCCCCCTCCTTCTCTCCCGCCGCCTCCCCCCTCCTCTTTCCACCTCCTCCTCCTCCTCCTCTACTTCCTCCCTCCGCAGCGGAGGAGGAGGAAGTGGTGGCGTCACCGCCCACCTGCACCTCCAAGGAGTTCCCCTCCTCGGAGACCAG
>NC_046969.1:25360814-25368314 GCF_009769545.1 Cyclopterus lumpus | reverse complement strand
TCTCTCTGTGTGTGTGTGTGTGTGTGTGTGTGTGTGTTTGATGATGCATGTGTGGTTGTGTGTCTGATGGTGTGTGTGTCTGTGTGTGAGTGTGTGTTGTGCAGCCATGGCAACTGGACAGCTCCATCAGCTCTGAGAACAGGGAGGTGATCGAGAGGATGCTGCTGGAGGAACAGTATCCTCCTTCTTTTAACGTGACCCTCAAACGCACCACACACACACACTCACAACTTCAAGAAAAGATAGTTTCACGAACTGCGGACCTGATGGACGACATGCATAACATCGTCTTAAAATGACAATAATGTAGTTTTTATTGCAATTACTTCTGGGTCAATATATCGTCCAATTAAAGTAGCGACATCCAGACCTCTGGACTGACCCCTTACGGCCCAAACCCAAAGGATTCAACACACTTGTGATTATTTTAATTATTTCAGCTGAATCACACAGATTCTATAATATATATATATATATATAGATATATATATATATATATATATATATATATATATATATATATATATATATATATATATAATAGTTGAATCTGAAGTTTATGAGCGGTGAGATGCTAAGGAATGAAACATCTTGACAAATTTGATGGTCCCGGTGACGACTAATTAAAGAAATAAGACTATTGATGAATAATTTAATATACATATTTTAATGGGGGGTTATCGTAGTAAAAATAGGAGATAATGCTTGTTGCAGCTTTCCGAGCTGTAAAATTGTCTAATTTTAATGCGTTTCCTGTGGGAAGTTCACCTAAAATGCACAAAGCAAACGTTTTGTTCCTGAACTGAAACGCGTAGATACTACCTGACCGGTGAGGGGCTGCCCAACCACATTGGGACGGCGATGCAGACAACAAGCCCAAAGTGAAGAAGTAAGTCAAGTTTTTTTTTTTCGCATTCACACCAACAGTCGGGAGTGTTTTCCCGTGCGTCACACGGGTGTCCCGTCCGGTGTTCAGGTCTCCGGCCAAGACGTCGGGCTCCGGCTCCTCTGCTCGCTGGTCCAGACAGGAGAAAGACCTGTTTGAGGAAGGACTGGTGAGCGACCCCCTTGTTTGCTTGAGTTTACGTCGCTTCAACGCGTTACTTTGGGAGTGTATTGTGCAAAAATACACGTTTGTTTGTCCCCCCCCCCCCCCCCACCACCACCACAGGCTCAGTTCGGTCGACGGTGGACTAAGATTGCCAAGTTGGTCGGCAGCCGTTCCACTTTTCAGGTCAAGAGTTATGCCCGACAGTATTTCAAACACAAGGTGAGATGGGCTTGACTTTCGACCCAATATTTATATATATTGTATATTATATTTTTTTATATATATATATATATATATATATATATATATATATAATGTATTGTATATTATATTTATATTTTATATTATATATACATATATATATATATAATGATTGTATATTATATTTATAATTTTATATATATATATATAATATATATTATGTATTGTATATATATTTATATATATATATATATACACACACATTATTTATTATATATACACATATATATATACATACATACAACATACATACACACATACACAACATACATACATACATACACATACACACACACATACACATATACATACATTCACACACACACATACATACATACATACATACACATACATACATACACATACACACACACATACATACATACAAACATACAAACTCTTCATTTGTGCATGTTTGTTTTGGTGTTCTTTAAAATTCTCCAGACCACATCAGAACCCAGAGCTGCAGCTCCCCCTGCAGGCCCCGCGCTGCACTCGCAACCTCCTCAGCCCACCTCCAGCCGAGCGTCCGCTCTGACCAACGCCGTCCGCATAGAGAAGCTCCGATGAAGAGGACGAGGAGGTGGACATCACCGATGACCTGAGCGGCGCCGACGAGGACGCCGGCGGCGACAAACCGCGCGGCGAGCTCCGAACCGACCTCGGTGAGCCGGAGCGGCCGGCGGGCCGCTGAGATCCGGGCGGACCCGGAGGAGGAGCAGGGGGAGCCGGGTCCGACCGAGACGGAGGACCGACGCGGCCGCCCCACGCGCCCCGCTGAGTCCTCGACCCTCGTCTTCCCTCCCTTCCCCGGAGAAGACTGGCGAGACCGGCCCGGACAACGAGGGAGAGCCCCTCCCTCCAAAGAACCCTCAGGCGGCAGCTCAGAAAGACTCGGAGCAAATGACTGAGGAAGACCAGAGAGAGTCTGAGAGCCCGGCGCAGACCGGTCGACCGGAAGACGCCTGTAGCGATGACACAGGTGAGACTCAACGCTGTCTTCATAACCCACCCCCGTGGTGATGATGATGATGACTTATTTCACACGCTTGTGGTACACTGTGGTCGTATTTGCTCCCCCAGGTTCTGCTGATAAGACCGAGCAGAGTCCAGCTGATGGGCCAGAAGACGAGGAAGAGGAGGAGGAGGAGGAAGAAGAGGAGGAGGAGCTGCTCAGGGCGCCTGAGCAGGAAATGGAGATGGACATGGAGTCCATCACCGAGGAAGAGAAACAAGCCATCCCAGAGTTCTTTGAGGGACGTCCGTCCAAGACCCCCGAAAGATACCTGAAGATCCGAAACTACATCCTGGATCAGTGGTAAATGGTCTTTTTTTGGTAACTTTTGTCGAAACACAACAACATGCATGAAAAAATGTATTCATGTTTTGGTGCGCGTCGTGGTTCCTCAGGCTGAAGAGCAAGCCCCGGTTCCTGAACAAGACGTCGGTCCGGCCCGGGCTGAAGAACTGCGGGGACGTCAACTGCATCGGGAGGGTCCACACCTACCTGGAGCTCGTCGGCGCCATCAACTTCAACTGCGGTAACTTTCATAGCGAAAACCTCCATCTCTTCTCTCCGGAACGTCACGTTTTATTCTTTTCATTCGGAGCTGAGCCTTCTTCTCCCGCAGAGCAAGCGGTCTACAATCGGCCGAAGGTGGTGGGACCGCTCCAAGCACAAGGAGGGCAGAGACGTCATCGAGGCCTACCAGCTGGCCCAGAGGCTGCAGAGCATGGTAGGAAACCCCCCCCCACTCCCCCCCCCCCCCCCCCCCCCCCCCCCCCCCCACACACCTCGGGAATCTTTAAAACCCCTCCCCCCGAGCTCACTCGCTAACTTGCTTTTGGCCTCGAGTTTTCAGCGGACCAGGAAGCGGCGCGTGCGCGACACGTGGGGGAACTGGTGCGACTCTAAAGATCTGGAGGGGCAGACGTACGAGGTTCGGAGACGCTCTCGAGAGACTTAAAAAGCAGCTGTTGATCGCTTTGGGGGGCGAAGTCACGTGACCGTGTTTACTGATCCTGTGTTCATCAGCACCTCAGCGCGGAGGAGCTGGCCCTGCGGAGAGAGGAGATGAAGAGGCGGCCGAGGCCCTGCAAGACCTCCAGGTTCAGAGGGTGAGCGCTCACCCTCACGTTGTTTACACGTTTACATGCAGTCTGTGCAACTGTTTACGCTCTCTTTCTTTTCAGGTCTTTCGATCCCTTCCAGTTGATTCCCTGCAGGACTTTTGGAGAAGATGTGCAGGTCAGTGGCCGTTTTATATCGTCATCAGCGGTGCTGCAGCGTTTCTTTTTGTTGTTTTAGTAATAAACACTCTTCTTCTGCAGGAACCATTCCAGGTTATCGTGTGCGCAGAGACTCTTCTCATAATGGACATGGTATGCAGCACAACGTAATCCCCCTTTCAGCTCGGGGAAAGTTTCTTCAGCGTAAACTAAGTACTTCAATATGAGAGTTTGTCATCTTTCAACGGCGTCACAGCGCAAATAAATCACTCACTCGCTCGTAATAGAAACTTAAATTGTCTACATTTTAATTTAAATCTCATCCTTTTGCACTAGAGTTCCGAATTAAAAGGAGAAAATACTCATTTGTCAAGTAATTATTCACATTAAAAAAAAAGCAAATTCATTTATTGCATTTATTGAGAAACATGCTATATTGTGAAATATATATATATATATATATATATATATATATATATATATATTATAAGTTATCGAGATATGAAATGATCTATATATTGTTAAATAAATTACAATTGTTTCATTTATTCTCATTATCGTCAGCATGCACACGTGTCGCGGGGCGAAGTCATCGGCCTGCTCGGGGGAACCTTCCACGAGGAGGAGGGCGTGTTAAAGGTAAAGGGAGTCGGAGAGCAACTATTTTCACTCCTCTCCGTTTCGCGTCCGACCAGCGGCGTCTCTGTGTTCTGTGCAGATCTGTGCGGCCGAGCCGTGCAACAGCGTGAGCACGGGCCTGCAGTGCGAGATGGACCCGGTGTCTCAGACGCAGGCCTGCGACGTGCTGGCGTCCCTGGGCTTCAGCGTGGTGGGCTGGTACCACTCGCACCCCTCCTTCCACCCCAACCCCTCGGTGCGCGACATCAACACGCAGGACCAGTTCCAGGTGAGGGGAGTCGGGTCCGAGAAGTCCCGCTGGTTCATTAGTCTTAGTTACACTAGTGTGTGTGTGTATATATATATATATATATATATATATATATATATATACATATGTATATATATATATATATACATATGTATATATATATATATATATATATATATATATGACATATTTTCATCAATCAATAATAAACTTAAAATATTAAATATTCTTTCCCTGAGTAAAGAAGCTCTAACTTAAGTTACTGCTGATTTAAAACACAACATTTCCTGGTTTCAATGCTTGAAAATAAAAGCTTTTAAGTAAGAAAACTAAAACAGAAATGTGACGAGTTTACAGGAAACGCGTGTTTATTGTGGAACTAGCGGCGCTTCGTCAGCGGCTGTCCGTCTACTAACAGTCCGGGGAGGGAAGACACCTGGGGGACTTTTTATTGTGACGGACTTCTATGGAATGTGTTTCACCGCTTGTGATATTTGATCTGAACCGGGCGGTCTGAGTTCCCTTTTGTCCCCGACTGATTGCAGAGCTACTTCTCCCGCGGCGGAGCCCCCTTCATCGGGATGATCGTGAGCCCCTACGACCCGGCCAACCCCTCCCCCCACTCCCAAACTACCTGCCTGCTGGTGAAAGAGAGCCAGGAGCCCTCAGGCCCACAGAGTATGCTTAACACACACACACACACACACACACACACACAAGGAAGAAGATACATGATTCAAAACTTCAAAAACATTTAAGATCAAGAGGCTGTGAAATCCAGCTGACAATGTAGGTCAGTGATTTTGAGCACAGAGCAGCATAGTTTATTCTCTCTTTCTCTCCGTGTGTGTGTGTGTGTGTGTGTTTTTGTTACCCCCCCTTCCAGATCTGCCCTACAGATTTGACTTCCTGTCATCACAAGACATTCCAGACTGGGAACAGACGCTGAGGAGAGCTCAGTGGATCATCCACAAATACTGTCAATCACCTGGGTGAGTGAGAAAGTTACAATTGTTCAATTAGTCCCCCCCCCCCCCCCTCTCTCAAAATATATATAATGTATAAAGTCTCACACTAAATATGTGGTTGGTTGGAGAACCACAATGTTTCCACTTTAGTGTTGGATGTGAAGGCAGAGATGAGCGCCATCTGCTGGACACTCTGCCCAGTTTCAGAGTTCACTGAAATTCACACAGTCTCCTTTTTTGATATATTATAGCATTAAAAAAATAAATAAATTAGGGAATTTGTTTTATTAGTTAAAAATGTAAGTTTTCTTATATATATAGTTTTCATCTACTCCTTTTTTGTGTGAATTTGATAAAATAATTTTAAAGCCCAACGATGAAGTATCTAAGCTTGTTGCTTTTCCCCGGTAGGAGTGTGCAGATGGACAGATTCTTCCGGAAAGACTCCCACCTCACCTTTCTGGAGAAGGTCAGGCATCCCCAGTGGCACCCGTTCTACCGTCCATCCACTCATCTCATTTCCCTTTCACCTCTTTTAATCCGCCGCCTCCTCCCCTTTTTTGCAGATGCTGTCGTCTCTGGCCCGGTACCTGGAGCCCCTGCCGGATGAGGAGGGAGACCCCTTCCTCACCCAGATCCAGGCCCTCTTCCGGTCCGACTTCATCGCCCGGCAGCAACCGTCCGACCAGGAAGAGGAAGAGTCTTCGCGCGCCTCACCCGGACCGGCGGACTTGGATGACTTTGATCAGCTGATCGGTGAGGAGAAGCCTCCGGAGGGAGGAAGAGGAGGAGGAGGAGGAGGAGGCTCTGATCCGGACTCTGACAGCTCGGAGACCAACAGCGGTCCAGTTTTACATCTGGGCTCCGTGTTGTCGATCGAACACGACTATTTACTGTGATGGACAATGTAGCGATAAGCTTTTGTATCAGTATTACCAGCTTGCTCATCTAGTTATTTTTAACATTGTATTGGTAAGTTTAAAAAAAAAAAAAAAGTTGAATAAGTGCTTTAACCAAAAACTACAAAAAGAGAGAGAATGAGGAAGAGAGAGAGAGGTGCGTGTTTGCGTTATTTCTCAGTTCTGCAGGTTTCTTTGAAACAAGAAAATAAAAAATATATAAATATATATATTTTGGCGTCTTGTTTTATGTTTATATTTGTGTCATAGTTTGATAGGCACACCATCGTCTCCTCCATGTCAGGGAATGCCAAAGAGGAAGTTGACGTTTTCTTTCCTGCTTAGCTTCTATGGAAACACGTTTATTTTTGTTAAAATTGTCCACCTGGATTCATAATTATTAGGTTAACCCTTGGCTTTTTTATTTATTTTTTGGTTCCATTATTTTGTCGGTGTTATTGCATTTTTGCATACATTTTGGCACATGCATTCATTTATTTTTCCTGTATAATTACGTACCACTACATTTAAAAGGGTTAGAATTCTGAAATTAAATAATCTTTTTTTGGTTGTTATGGTCAGGGCTGAAGTTGGTGAAAGTAGTAATAATATAATATCATATATTATCACCATTTTAAGAAGTGAGTTAATAATACAACCCACAACTTTAACCAAAGACACTTTTATAATAATAATAATAATAATAATTTGATGATGAATTGTCTCCTGAGACGCTGAAACTGAAACCGGAACCTTCGTCACGCAGTTCGTTTCGAGGGGGAATATTTACGAAAGCGTACAACTGCCCATAACAACCACCAAAGTTCCGCTGTCAAAAGTTCCGCCGTTTCGCGTCGAGGGCGGAACTAAAATGGGGTCAAACTCGACGCGTTGCGGGACAACAACATAAACTTTTTAACCAAATGTGAACGTCAAACGGTTCCGTCTCGCGAGGCTGCTTTTAGCGCAATGACATTGACGACCCGGCGTCGAAGGGTACTTTAAAAAACACCGTCCCGTGACGTCATTTCTACATTTTAGATGAGGCCGTGGTGACGTCATGGTTCTCCTCTGCGTCCTCGGGAGCGGTCGCTTCTCTTTAGCCGCCGCGAGCCTGACACGAGCGGCACGCGCCGTGCACGACACGCGCCGGGTGTCCCCGCGACCTCTGCTCCCTGCGGGTGTCGCGTCACAGTCGTCGGT
>NC_046969.1:25333314-25355814 GCF_009769545.1 Cyclopterus lumpus | reverse complement strand
AAGAAGGTTTCTACCTTCTTTTTTTTTTAGGGGGTCATGATTAAGGAGGGATTAGAAACCTTTTGTGCTGTTAAATGTGTACTTACTTACCCGAGTGTGCTCTGCTCTTCGCTCTCGTCTCCGTCCAGGCTCTGGAGCTGAGGGACAGCTGCGCCTGCCCGGCTCTACCGGCCACCGACCCGCGCGCCGTCTTCTCCAAGAGCGTGGCCGCGTTGCTGGAGACCTCCAAGCACCGAGGAGGAGGAGGAGGAGGAGGAGGAGGAGGTCTGGAAGGGGCGCGCCAGCCCCACCTGCCCCGGGGCCCGGCCTCACTGCCCGCGGCTCTGCTCGCCCGGACCGCCCTCCCTTCACCCTCCAATGTGGATCGAGCCATGAAAGAACCGGTCTCGTTGGGAGCCTTGGAGTCAGCTGAGGTGGAAACATCCCAGCCCAGCTGACAGGGTTTAAATAAAAAACACAAAAAAACCAACTATATTCATCGAACTATTGCTGAAGGAATGTCGGTAAAGCTTCCATACGTTGCCGGATTAATAAGTGCATTATCCATCGGAACACGGCACTTTGCGAGTGCACGTCGGGCAGCTAGATTCTAATCATGACCACACACACACACACACACACACACACACACACACACACACACACACAGCACGTTGTACACGCTCCGCCCTGTAAATGAACGGCGTGTTGTTTGCAGGTTAAAAACCAGCCTTCTGCTCAGGAAAGTCGATATCCACCGTCAAGCTGTGAGAGATCTTCAATGAGGTTTTTGTCAAATCATTTTTAACAAGGCAAGTTGACTGAGGGAAAAAACATCCTTATTTACAACAACAGCCTGCGGGAGCAGTCGCACAGTGAAACAGGCGGTTATTGTGTGTGTGTGTGTGTGTGTGTGGGGGGGGGGCACATTTGGTTAAACTGAAATAAAATAAAAAACAGTTTTTTCAAACGGATGCAATGTTTCATTTGTGTCGTGCGTTTTTTGAGCTTCAGTGTTTCTGCTCACAAAGCATCAGTCGGTGTGCTTTACCTGCAGGACGAGGTGTGTCCATGTTAGAGTCTGGTCAACGTCACAGGAAGTGGTCACTGATTGGGGGTTGCACACAAACGTGCAATGAAAAAAGACAAGGTTGAAATATGGGATTTTTGTTTGCATATCAATAACTCGGCAGAAACGTGCTCCGTTTGCAAGTGACAAGCAAAAAATAAATAAGTAATTTAAAACCTCAGAAGAAAATATAGCTTCTTTAAAAAAAATATATATATATTTATATATTTTGGCTTGTTTTCAAAGTGGATCAAAGTGTTGCAGTCAAGAAGAAGAAGATAACCCTCCGATTCACACGCCAAAGGATTAGGGGAGTGGCTGAAAGATGAGAGGCGATGTGGCTGCGTGGCGGCGCCATTTACTTATTCATGCCGGCCCCCCCCCGTGGGACACGCCCCTCGCTTGGCCTCCGCTCAGCCGATCAGACAGACTTTCAGTCGGGGGGGGGGGGGGGGGGGGGGGGGGCTTTAAACCGAGCGCCGTCGCAACTGCACGAAAACCACCGTAACTCCTGCCGGTCTGCTCCTCGTGTCTCTGCCTGCGTTGTGATAAAAGGCCGTCGGAGCAACGTCCGGAGATTTGACCTTTTGACCTTTCTCCCCAGGAGTTCTCCATCCACAGCTCTCGCTCCTTCCTGATAGACTCCTCCCCCTCCCTACACACACATCTGGATGCTCGGAGAGCAGTTGGAACACGAGCAGGCGACAGATGACACGCTCGCACCCGGAGGTAATTGTAATGAGCGTGATACACACACACACACACACACACACACACCACACACACACACGTTGAGTAATTGTAGCCTACTGCTGCAGTCTAAACAATACCGGGACAGAGGGCTTAATCAAGGAAGACAAAGAGACGGCAGTCGGGAGGGATTGAAAGGAACGGAAATGCAAAGTGGAACCGTGGAGGGGATTGACAGGAGAACCGATTAATTTCAGGTTTGTGAAAAGAGAACATCTTTTTTTGGGGTGTTTATTATCATTTAAATGACACGTCCTCCTGTCCTACGCAGGTAGACGGCGGGCGTCTGCATGTCTGCGAAATCCCCCCTCGGGGGTCTCGTATTGTTCTGTGTTTGTGTATTCTGCCGCCCACGAGAGGCATCAGACCGTCTCCGAGACCTCTGACAAACCGCTCGCAGGTATTTCGAGAGAGATCGCCAAAGCGGAGCGGCGCCGGGAAGAAGAGGAGGGAGAAAAAAGAAAGAGGAAGAGGTAGAGCACACCCACAGCGGAGAGCCCAACGCCCGATAAGACGGGGAAAACACTCAAGATGCTGAAAAACACTCCCAGAGAGAGTCGCGGCGGTGAGAGAGCGACCCAACACGTCTGCTGTGTAGGTGGCTGAATGATGTCCCAGAATGCAGTCTGGCTGCCCTCTGACCTCCCTGTGGAGCGTCGCTCGAAGCGGCTCATACACAGCTCCTTTTTTCCCGGATCCACTCCCGACACACACACACACACACGCACATATTTACAGCAGCAGCAGCTGTGTGTGTGTGTGTGTGTGTGTGTGTGTCTGGTAAAAAAAGTTGCTGTGTCCTTCCGCTGGGCATTAATTATACATGTGGCATGTGGGTGTCTGATTGAAATGAATATTTTACTGCTTTTAATCACTGCCATTGCCAGAGTGATGGAGCATCTGGCTGTGTTACCTGGGTAATTAAAGACGCCGTCGCACACACGTGCACACGTGCACACGTGCTCACGTGCTCACGCGCGGCAGTCTCGCCGGCTCGTGTCTGCGCCGTGAGACGGGGTGGACTCCGGAGGCCTACTAATGAGTACGATTTAGATTTTGGAATGTTTTGAAGCAAACGGGGGACCGGTGGATAGACAAAGACGTTGCCTGTGTCCCAAATTTCATCAGCAAAAAAGCTTTTCTCAGAGGTCAGAGGTCAGAGGTCGACGGGAACCTGACACAATCTGACATGTACGTTGTTGTGTTTCCAATCCCTTGGAACCATTAGTCCAATCGTAACATGTGACCTCTCCTTTGACTGTGTGGTTTCTTTAATCACCTGAAACCGAGCCCTTCTTCACGGAGTCTACGGTAGCCCAGAAGGGACAAACCAAACACTGGCTCTAGAGAGAGCCTTTCACATTTTTACTCTATACCTTTGGGAAACGAGAGGGGGGGGGGGGGGTATTCGGCTGATTGCAATCTGCAACTTCAACCACCAGGGGCGCCACTGAATCCCCACACGCCAGTGTTAAACTTCGGAAGGGCTCGAAAAATTAACAACAAAAAATATCGATCTCGACTTTCTGGCAGTCGAATTATTTTATAAATCCGGTGTTTTTCTCGGATCGGCCGCGTTTTGTGTGTGTGTGAAGGAACCGCAGTGAAGGAACCGCAGTGAAGGAACCGCAGTGAAGGAACCTGCCTGACGTGAGGGGTCATCGAGGTCATCGGGGTGTTCTCTTTCAACACACAATGCAGGTCTTCCTCTAATGGCTTCCTCGTGTCTCTCTTATCTTCTCGATCCGTGTGTGTGTGCGTGTGTGTGTGTGTGTGTGTGTGTGTGTGTGTGTGCATGGTTGAGCTAGTAGAGGTTTTTATAGTCTGGCTGCTCTGATGCTATTAGAGATTAGGATGTTAACACAGTCCCTCATCTGACTGCATCGATCCCGACCCTCGCAGTGGAATAACATTAATACTAACAACGTCGGGTACAAGCTCTCTCTCTTCTCTCTCTCTCTTTCTGTCTCTTCTCTCTCTTTCTCTCTCTCTCTTTCTGTCTCTCTCTCTTTACATCTGCTCCTCTGTCAGTGTTGATTTGAATTTGAATAACCAGCGTTCTTCTCCGTCTTTCCGCGAGGAGGGCGATATCTAATGAAGGGAAAGAGGGAAGGGGGGGGGGACCAGAGGATGGAAATGAGATGAGATGAAATGGTTTGAATCAGTCTTCCTCAGCTGCTTTGACACCGGTAGTTTTCTATGTTGGAGCGCATGCATCAAGTCGCAGCTCAGGCTGAGCAAATGAAGATGGTGGAGGAGCTCTTTAAAATGTTGGGGGTGAAAATGAACAGTACGGTTTACTTTAGGACAGGTGTTGGAAGTAAAGGTGTCACGTTGTCACTAAAATAACTACTGAACTGGAACGCACACGACAACGTGTCCTTTTAAAGGAATCCGATTTCATTCATGCATGAGCTGCAGAAGAGTTGAAATAGACCAGAATGACTCTTTATACACAGCATATACTTATATTTATATGAATATATATTCATTTGTTTGGCTGTTGAGTTCAAATAACAATCGTTCTACATTATTATTATAGCCAATAATGTAAACTAAGTATTTTGAGCTACCAGATACAACATTAAAGTGACACATATATATGAACCATTTTGCATTAAAAGTACTTTTCATATTTGTACGTTAATACTTTTGTCCTTTTACTTGAGTGGTATTTTGAATGCAGGACTTTTACTTTTACAACTGAGTGTTTTTTTCCCATATTGAAAACTTGGTACTCGGGGAAGAGAGGTGTGTGTGTGTCTGTGTGTGTGTGTGTTTGTCTGTGTGTGTGTGTTTGTCTGTGTGTGTCTGTGTGTGTGTGTGTTTGTCTGTGTGTGTGTGTGTGTGTGCTTACAGCTACTTACCAGGGATATTATGAGGGATTAGGCCGCCGGAATAAATTACAATAATTTCACATTAATCCTCGTACGTTTGTTTCTGTGACGTTTTTTAAAATAAATAAATAATATTTGACAATATGATTCCAGCTTACCGCCCTTGGGGAAAACCAGCGTAACATCGGAGTGTAAACTAAATGCCACCTGCTGCGAGGGGAGGATTCACCAAAGAAACAAGTCTGGGCACCGAAAAACCTTCTCCATCCCTCCATTCCTCCATCCCTCCTTCCATCCATCCATCCCTCCCTCCACCCATCCCTCCATCCCTCCCTCCACCCATCCCTCCATCCCTCCCTCCACCCATCCATCCATTCCTCCATCCTCGCTCAGCTTCAGCTGTGCTGTCTGTTCGCTGTCTCGTTGTCATGGTTTCCATTATGCTTAATGCCTGCTCGGGTTTTGAAGGACAAAGCGCCGAAGATAGGTCGTCTTAAAAGACGGAGGGAGAGAGGAAGCAAGACGATGAGGGAAAATGTATACACGATGTACTTTTATTCTTAAGTCATCCCCCACACACACACACACACACACACACACACACACCCCCACAACCCCCCCACACACACACACACCCCAAACACCACCACACACACACCACACACGTGTGTCGTGGGTTTTCTATCCCCGTTCCAGGGAGGCAGTTCTGTGAAAACACCCCCTCTGGCGTCAGCTGTGTAGCTGGAGCAAAGCCTCATCTTCTAACGGATCAATAAGCAGGTGGTTCAGCTCTCCAGAGCCACTTTCCAGCTGGACAAAAGAAACAACAACAACAACAACAACAACAACAACAACACCACCGCACTAACACCTGGCTTTTGTGTGTGTTTAGTGGGAAAGGTCGCGGTCGGCATTCATTGCCCGGACCACAAATACTCTGCAGGAGTCACGAGTATTGATGGAAATATGACACCCGGGTTGGACCGCTGCATAGTAACTGCATAGTAAATAAACTCAATTATGTCAATTCATTAACGTGCAAAACAAACAATTAGTACGCTTTAATTTGCAGAGTTAGAGGTGAAAATATGAAAATAAAGGTTACATTTGCTCCTCAGAGCCACCGGACCCCACTGACATCGTAAAACAAAGAAAATTCATAAGAATTGTCTGTTATTCTTTCCAGTTGGTAAGACAAAATTAATAAGTAACAGATGTAAAAAGAAGAAGCAACCACCTTTCAACATTTTCAACGTTTACACCTGTTTCCGGTGCATTTGCGACGTTGAACGCGACGCACCTCTACTGGCCAGACAAGGTACTACATCGTCTTTTTTTTTTTCTGCCTGGTTTTCCCTGGCCGGTGAGCGAGCTGCACGCTCTGGAAATCTATATTTATCACTTCGATACCTGTGAATACATGCAGGTGCATGTGGGAAGTCTTCAGAAATTAAGCTGAAACCTCGAACTTTATTTAGCTGACCTTGTTGTAGAGAGAGGAGGATGTGTGTGTGTGTGTGTGTGTGTGTGTGTGTGTGTGTGTGTGTGGATGACAACAGGAAGGCGAGAAAGAGCTTAAACTCCATCCTTTTCCCCACCACCCCTCTCTCCCATTGTAAGGTTCTTAGAGCCTTCCTTAACTTTTAATAAGGGTCTTTAATAAGTCCCCAGATCTCGGCGCTTCTATTTCTACACGGATCCGCTTAATCTCCCTCTAAAATAAGATCTGCTCCCTCCTCCTCTTCCTCTTCCTCCTCTTCCTCCTCCTCCCCCTCTTCCTCCTCCTCCTCCTCCTCCTGTATTTCTCCACAAGATTGTAGAAGCATTTAATAAACTACTGGGGGATCGTGCAAGGTTGTCTCGTCCTCTGTGGTGTGTCGGCAATCTAGCCAAGCTATATATATATATATATATATATATATATATATGACTGGGGATGTGCTCGTTTTATTTCTAATAAGAAGGATCTACAGGAGTGTTTACCAAAGGAAATGGTTTTCAAGGGGCGAATACGGAAACGATGAGGACATTTTAAATAAGAATATATAAATATATATATTTATATATTTTTTTGAATCTATATGAAACTGATGACGGCCACACTGAAAAGTCAGAATTAGGCCGCGTGGAGATTTAGCGTGTTAATTGTCCCCACCAGCCGTAATGCGAGGCCCCCTGTGACTGCACCCATTCACCCAAAAGTGATTCAACACGCACACACACACACACACACACACACACACACGCACACACACTCACACGCACACACAATGCACACTTTGAATTGTTATCCGTGCTCGGAGTTCCCAGTTTCCACGGTCTTCATGGTGATGCTGGTTGTGCGTCTGTGTGTCACACTTTAGTTTCTGTCTCTTTGGCCTACTTAGGCGGGTTGTAAGTAGCACACTGAGCTGCACACACACACACACACACACACACACACACACACACACCTCTCCTATCCCTGTGGACTCGGGCTGAATAATTGAGTGGTGCTGAAGCCGGGTAATAAGCTACGCTGCCGCTGTAATAACCTGCCGGACAACATGTGTGTGTGTGTGTGTGTGTGTGTGTGTGTGTGTGTGTGTGTTGTGCTCGTGTTCGGTAATGACTGCTATTACTCCAGGGCCTGAGAAGCAGACACATGCTGTTTAAGGAACCCGACGTGTGTGTGTGTGTGTGTGTGTGCTCTGTTCTCTGATCTTGGTGGTTTAATGAGGCCAGACAGGCAGGAACCTCTGGACTGTTCTGGACTGTTCTGGACTGTTCTGTTGTTTCTGTAAACACTTATATATATATATATATATATATATATATATATATATATATATATAAAAATATATTATATAAATATATATATATATAAATAAAATATATTTATATAACAGTATATATATATATAAATATAATTTATAAAATATAATTATATTTATATATAAATATATTTATATAAATATATATATATATATAAATATAAATATATTTATATATTCAGTATATATATATATAAAATATATTTATATATTTATATATAAATATCTTTTATGTATAGATACAGTATATATATAAATATATATATATTTATTTATATATATGCATATATATAAATTTATATATATATACATATATATATTTATATAGATATAGATATTTATATAAATATCTATATATAAATATTTTTTTTTATCATCTAATGGAAGATAAAATAAATTTTTTTGTGCGACATATTTTGTGTGAATGACGAGCTGAAATTTGTCACCCGTCCCCAAAAGTTCACGGAGCTGGAAACCTCCGATTTAATGTTACGCTGACCTCTGTGACCCGACACCTCCCCCAGTATAATGCCTCTTCCTCTTCCTCTTCCTCCTCCTCCTCCTCCTCCTCCTCCTCCTCCTCCTCCTCCTCCCTCCTCCTCCTCCTCCTCCTCATATATTTATACTGTTAAACACCCACCACAGTCAAAACGGTACACACCACTCAGCGGTTTCCCCCCGACAAGCAGCTGATGAGTGCCCCCCCCCCCCCCCCCCCACCCCCCCCCCCCCCCCCCCCCCCCCCCCCCCCCCCCCCCCCCCCCCCCTTCCCCAACCCACAACCCACAACCCCCCCTCTGCTGTAATCTCAAACCAGCCTCACTTACATTCTGGATGCTCAGTCCTAAACCTGGAACACTTCAAACCTCACTCTCCATCTCTCACTCCTCCCGGTCCTCTTTCATCTGACGCTGCTTGTTCAGATTTGTTGATTCAAAAGAAGAAATGATACCCAAAATGCAGGCGCTCACGCCTCATCCTCCTCCCTCTTTATTTGTGTGTGTGTGTGTGTGTGTGTGTGTGTGTGGGGGGGGGGTGCAGATGAAAGCGATGCCTCCTGGTTACTGAAACATGACAACTCAGAGTGAGAGAGGAAGAAGAACCATTCGTCAAAATGTTTGGGAGTTGACAGCTGTGTGTTTTTTTGCACACGCAGGTGAGTGTCGTGTTCTCTCTGCCGGCTTTGTGCGTGCGCACTTTGAAGTTTGAAGCTTGTTCGTGTCCTCGGTGTGTGTGTGTGTGCGTGTGTGTGGGTGTGTTTTATGAGAACTGTCGTTGTTGCGCAACACCCGTAAGACAGATGTACAGACGTCACCGCTCGACCAATGGGACGAGTCCGTCATTCGATCAAACACACACTCACACACACACACTCACACACACACACACTCACACACACACACACACACACTCACACACACACACACTCACACACACACACTCACACACACACACAAACACTCACACACACACACTCTCACACACACACAAACACACACACAAAATGACACAATCGTGGCTCGGAGAGGGAACTAAAACATTTTTCAAAAGCTGAATTTCTTAAAAAAACAATCTATACATACAAGTTGTGTTGGATGTGATGTCACAGACACAATCTTCAGGTGTGTGTGTGTGTGTGTTTGTGTGTTTGTGTGAGTGTGTGAGTGTTTGATCATGAATACTTTTTATGAAAATACAGTGGAATGTGGGGAAAGAAAAACGTCACTCACACACACACACACACACACACACACACACACACACACACACACACACACACACACACACACACACACACACACACAGGCTCCTAGTGGCTGATAAAGACCTTTTTGGCAGAGGTTCTCCTCTGTGCTGTGGGCTCATTAATGCTCTGAGTGTGTCCCTGTGACTGAGGACTAAGCCCTCAGCTCTTATCAACAACACCAGGCCTGGTCGGCTACACACACACACACACACACACACACACACACACACACACACACACACGCACAAACGAACACACAAACACACAAACACAATGGATTATGAAGTGTGTGGATAAGTCGGCAACATCAGCTCCGATATCCGCTTGCAGGACAATGACAGAGACCCGCTCTCCCGTCCCAGTCATGCAGTGTGTGTGTGTGTGTGTGTGTGTGTGTGTGTGTGTGTGTGTAGGTGTTGGTGGATGCACTGCTCTCCAATTGATCCAGTTGTATTTGTTGATCCATCCGTACACAGTTCCTGTCACAGATAGGTCATTCAGTGAGTTTTCTCTCTCCGTGCCCGGTGTGAACTTGTGTGTTGTTGTGTGTGTCGTCTCACACACACACACACACACACACACACACACACACACACACACACACACACACACACACACATGCAAGCCCAAGCGGTGTGGTTGTTTACATATTTATTACTACGCTGTGCTCGTGCTCCACAAATTGATATTGTGTGCGTGTGATTAACTGGGTGTTGGTGCAGAGTAATGTTACAGGCCTGGTTCAGTGAGGACGATGTGGGCGGCTGCTGGTTTATGGCTCTTTCAAGTTGGTATGTGTGTGTGTGTGTGTGTGTGTGTGTGTGTGAATTGTTTGTTGTTCCCATGTATTGTTTAACCCTTAGGCGATATCTGTTCAGCTCGGTGGAGAATTATTATTACTTTGTCCTCAGGGAGAGCAGAGGTGTGTACTTCACACACACACACACACACACACACACACACACACACACACACACACACCTTTATTAACACCAAGGCCATCATGGAGCTGTAAACATTTAATCTCATAACTTGTCGTATTTCTTACACATGATGAACAGCGTGTTTACATGCATCCATATGAATCTTTACTGTTTATTTATTTCACAATTCCCGTGTTTCATTAAAAAAAAACTAAAAAAGTCGTGCATTATTTAAAAAGTCGTGTTTTCAGGAATGCATGCGCGGAGGTCTCATTTCAATTTTTTTTTTACAAATGTTATTACGGGGTTCTGAGTGGATTTTTATTTGCCGATAGGTCACGACAATTATTAAAAGAACTTTGAGTAAAAAAAAGAAAAAGAATGCAAATTGCCAAAAAACAGTTGCCGTAGTTCTCACAGCAGAAGTATTATTTTACATCCCCGCGCTCTCAGTTCTCCCTTTCAGCCTGAAGCTGTTTTTGGAAGATGCATTGGGGGGGAGGGGGAGGGGGAGGGGGGCTCCTCTCATCAAACCCCCCCATGCTCCCCCGTTGTCCAGCTCCCCCTCTGGTTCTCCCACTAGGTGCAGCAGACGTTGAATCCACAACAGAGAAAATAAGGTATTTCTTCATTTCATTTTGAGCTGTTTAATCTCAGCTCTCTGTTCAAGAGAACAAGTGGACCGGATGCTCTCCGGTGGGTTCAGATCTAATCACGTTGAAAGGCAGCCGGCGTCGCCCGCAGCGCTCCATAATTGGTTGACCCCCAGAAGCACTCCGGTTCTCTTCCTGGAGGGTTTTGATATTATTATTTTTTTACGGCCGGTGTACTAACGATGGTTTCTCCCCCGCTTCGCTGTCTCATTCATCAGATACCCCCCTTCCATATTTGTGGGGGCTGGCTGGCTCCTTCACATGCTATGCTACCGTTAGCATTAGCGTGGCTAATTAAAAGGGCTGCATCTGGGGGCCCACCCGGAGAGAGAGAGAGAGAGAGAGAGAGGCGGAGAGAGGCAGCTCTACTGTCGGTGATGTAACGGCGAACTCGAGGACGCCACCTGAAACTGAGCTAGTCGATCGCTGAGTGTGAATATATGTGTGTGTGTGTGTGCGTGTGTGTGTGTGTGTGTGTGTGTGTGTGTAACCCTTCGGCACGTCTGGTGCATGCGTGTGTTCCTTTTTTGTCTGTGGAGAGAGTTGTGAAGCATCCTTTTAATTTGGTCTATAATTGAATTTGGCCCGCGGGCTTGTCATTCTCTTCTGAGAGATGGCAGCGGATGAGAAGGGGATGAAAAGAAGTGGCAGAGGGAAAGAGAAAAGGAGGGAGGGGGGAGGGGAAGGGGGGGGGGGGGGGGGGGGGTGGACGTGGCGGAAACAGGAGGCGGCATATGAAGAAAGGGGGTATAAATGTACAGATGTAAGGAAAAGGGGAGCTGGAGGAGGAGGCAGTCATCTGTGAGACTTCATGAGGACTTGTGTGCACTGGGCGAGCGGCTGGCAGTCGAGTCAATATGACATATGAATATTGCAGCAGCCATTCTCTCCCCTCCTGCCCTCCTCAATTATAAATGTCTGGCTTCGGAGTTGGCTCAACTTTTCCTTGACGCTCTCTCCTCTTCTCCACTCCAGACAGATGGACATAAAGCCATGTTGGTGGTGGTGGTGGTGGGGGGGCATTCAGGGAGCAGCAGGCGACGGGTTAATCTACTCGCACTCCGATGATGTATTTCTGCGAGAGAAAATGGAGTTCGACGTTGGTTTTGTCAATCCCCAAAAATAACAAGGTCAACACCAGAGAGGCCCTCCGCTCATCACGAAGCTCCTGCAGGGAATGCAGTTATCGTATATATATATATATATATATATATATATATATATATATATATATACGGGCTGCCAATTTTTTTTTTCCCCAGAGCGCAGCATTCTCCATTCCTGCACATCTGTGTAAAATTGTTTGTTTTTTTTCTCCGAAGGAAGGAATAAAAAGAAATAATACTATCATAAGGTGAAATGTGCTCCGAGAGGTTGAGAAGCAGCGGGTTGTTGACATCAAGATGTCTGTTGTGTTCACCGATGCCTTGATGGCACATCTGTTGAAAGACGGTGAAAAAGAAACCGCAGCTCGTGGCCTTTTTTTTTTTACTTCAACACTGTGAAAGTGCACTCTTTTTTTTAAAAAAGAGCAATGGACTTCTTCAGAATATTCATACGGTGGAATTTGAAAATTTGAAAAATAAAATAAAATAAAAACACACGCGATTGATAGATTCGAGTTTGGCCATCTTGGCTTTTTTCGATGCAACCGGAAAAACGGAAGTGACCGTATTTTGAATGCGGAGGAGTCACGTGGGGACGCCGTGTATACAGCTCCGGTGTATCGAGGTCAGCGAAAGGAGGAGATGGTGTCCATACATGCGATGATGCGTTAGAGTCATCTTTGTGACTACTCATGTAATCTAATATAATATGTCAATTGGCCGTTAAGGGGACCGAGTGTAGGTCATGCTGTGCAACAGGTGTGAGTACCTGTGAGTTACGTCCAGCAGGCGTTTGATTGGCTGCAGTCGATCCCTGTCAGTGGAACGTGTCACCGGCTGCACCGGCGAGGTCACGGCGGCCGTTTGGAGGGTTAACCGTTAAAAAGACGTTAACTTTCGCGTCCTTTCCAATTTGCGCCGAGTGTTCTTTTTTAAAGGCGTTGAAGCGTCACATTAAACCCGCGAGTGTCACGTCAGATGTGCGAGGGCCGATAAACCTTCCGAGTAACGCATGCGTGGAATAAAGTTTTGAAAAGGTCGCGGCGGCTACGTTGATGCTAAGTGACTGTTTTGTCCTTGAGGGGCGTGCGATCGCTGTTGCCATGACGCCCAGCCAGGCTGTTGACGGTGCACGGCTCCTGTTGACCTCAGCGGCTGGCGAAGGGGGGAGGGGGGGTCGGGGAGAAGATGGGCAAAGAGATTATGTAATGTGTGTGTGTGTGTGTGTGTGAAGGCCGGAGGGTGAGCTAGGTCAGTGTGATGGACATGGGGGGCGGGGGCTGGGGGTCAACAGGATGTCGGCACGGTAACAGGGGGACCAGGGCCCGGGAGATTCGCCCCAGCTGGGTATGAGAACTTTAGAGAGTGGATGTCAAGGTCTTCCCCGTGCTATTTTTGCACTTATTCACACACACACACACACACACACACACACACACACACACACACAAACACACAAGCTCTGTGTTTTGAATGTTGACCTTGTTGGGCTGACAGAGTTAGCAGGAGCAACACCTCTCTTTGGCAGCATCATCTGTTTGCTTAGAGCACCTCAGTGTGTGTGTGTGTGTGTGTGCGTGCGTGCGTGTGTGTGTGTGTGTGTGTGTGTGTGTTTTCGTGTAGTTTTTTGGTTCAACTCCCACTGGGCTCTGTGATTCATCCCTTACAAACCCACAAGTTGAGGAATGGATGAAGGAAGACGACAAGGAAGAGGAAGAAAGAGGGTAAAAAGCAACACTGGGCTGTTTTCCTGCCCGAGGCTCCGATGTTTGGAGGAAGCTCGGAGAACCGGCGGAGAGATTCAATCAATCCGCTCTTTTAAAAACCGAAAGCAACAACTGACGAATTGCATGCAGTATAGTTTTTGGACGTGCGTAGCCACCAAATCAGATGCTGTGAACGCGACACCCAGAGTCCACCTGCAAGTGTGTTTTTGTTACCACTGTGTGTTAAAATGTGGATATAAGTAAGTGTATGTACTGTATGAACGTCTATGTGCTGACATTCAGCATGGCTAAAGTGTGTGTGTGTGTGTGTGTGTGTGTGTGTGTGTGTGTGTTGCGGCGCTTGTAGCAGTGATTGACGAGGAGCTGTGAGTGTGCAGCAGGAGCAGAGCTCAACCCCATCTGACTGATCTGTAAATATTCTCTCTTTCCGCTGCCTCAGCGGTCTCTGCTGGAGCACAGCACATGGATCACATTGGCAGGGAGGGTGTGTGTGTGTGTGTGTGTGTGTGTGTGTGTGTGTGTGAGAGAGAGATGGGGTTGCACAGTTCTCTTCATCAGAGCTGCAACATTGGGTCCTGGGGCCCCGCTGGACCGGAGCCAGAACCCACACAGCAGCAGGCAGCCCAGAGGACCGACTCCCTCTGTGGTTCTCCGTCTCCGGGCGTCTCCGTCCTCCTTCGCCCCGCGTCCCCCCCCTTCTCAACCCAGGACGACCGTGCACAGAGGACACGGATGAAAGACAAGGGGCAGCTCGTGAGTCCGAGAAACGAGAGTCGCTTCATCAAAAAAAGTAATTAAGTCGGACTTGAAAATAAAAAAAATCAAATAAAAAATTCAATGCAGGTCAAGAGTCCACAGCGCCCGAGACGTAAATCTCCAAATGCATCACGGGCGCTCTTATCGACGAGTAATTAGACAAACAGTGGCAAAACACTTTTAAGAAGTGTGACAACTTGTAGTGGAAATGTCTGAATATTAGTCAAAGAACGAAGCCTGCCATCTAACCAGATAACGTGTCCCTCATCCTGCCTCTCTTGCTCCACAGGAGTGTGTATATAAAACACACTCTCACCTCATTGAGTGAGTCCCGGCTGCAGACGCTTTATTTTTTATTTTTTATTAAACGTACGGAGAGAGCAAAAGTTGACCTTTTTTTTTTTAGGCTTTCTCATCGACAGAAATGAAACAAACTAAAAAACCGAGACGGGGCAAAACGGGTGGAAAGAAGAGTGAGGCATGGTGAGGTCTCACTCTCCTCCGTGACGGTTGAGAATCAAACGCGCGGCTTCAGAGGGAACATTGTGACGTTGAAGGCCGCAGTGGGTCATTTAAAGGACGTTTCAGTCATGACCCTTTTTCTTTTTAATGAATCTATTTCTTTTTAGACATTTCCCTTTCCGACACACGCACGCACACACACACACACACACACACACACACACACACACACACACACACACACACCCGGGTGGAACTAAATTTTTTTTAAAGCCACTTTGCGAGGTCGGTCCACCGGCTAATTCCTTTCAGTGTGAAATGAAATCGTGAGCCGGCGTGAGAATCGTCCCGAGTCCCCGACTCGGAGAGAGAGAGAGAGAGAGAGAGAGAGAGAGAGAGAGAGAGAGAGAGAGAGAGCCCCCCCGCGGCTCCTCGAAAAAGGAGGATTTTTTTTTTTTAAAGAGAGCAAAAGGTTTTGACACAAAGTGGCTTTGTTGATTGCGTGAAATGAGGTCCTGCACACGGACCTTTTTTTTTTTTTTTTTTAACACACTGCCGCCGCTCTTACGCAAGACCCCCGTTCTCCCTCTTATGTATAAGCCCGCGAGCGTTTCCATTACTCTTTTGACAGAAAGCATATGACAATAGCTTTTCCTGGGCGGTAATATGATTACATTACCACGGAGAGCCAGTTGCTCCCAGAAAAGCTCAAAATCAAACGGGCTCTCGAGCGGACGCCTTCCAGAGAGTTAACCCGAGAGCTCGTGTCTATTTACACTCTTACAACTACTCCCTTTGGGCTCTTTTATTCCCCTGTTTGTGCCTGCTCTCAGATCAGTTCTTGGGGCACCGACACGGCACAAAAGGTTCAGAGTTATCGTCTTTGTCGGCCACTCCTGTTGCGTTGTGACGTTGTGCGGCGCTCTTGTGTTCCCTTGTGTCTCCTCCAGAAAGCTCTCCCAGGTGCGCCTCCACCTGCGCAAGTTAAAAAAAGAAAGAACTCGAGTATTTTCTTCATGCTCGGGCCGTCGAAAAAGAAGGAATCACGTTTCTTAGTTTGCGGTCGTCGTCGTTTCACTTCGGGAACGCGTCGACTCGGCATTCTGCAGAAAGAGACGTCGACCGAGTCCAGAGCGAAGGCACGAGGGCCCGGAGCTCCCTGGTTTGTTGTGTGTTTGTTGTTGTGTCTCTTGTTTGTGTTGTGTTGTATTCTCTGTCTGAGAGCTGCAGCAGATCTCACTCTTCACGAGTGTGCAGCTTAACACTGCGAGGCCATCTCCGATTGGACCTCACGTCCTTATCGGGGTTTTATTGACGTCCGTACAGTAAATATAAATGTGTGAAGCGGATTATAAAACTATATTTACTCTTTTTTTCTTCTTCTTTCTGTCGCCGAAAGTAACTGTCAATCACTTTTTGATTTGTTAAAGCAACGTTCAGACTGTTATTTCTCGCCACCGTCCCAAAAAATAATTCCACCTGCTGTGAAGTTGGTTTGATTCCGTTTAAACAATTTTTTAAAATATTTGTTATAATCCACTTTTTTTTTTTCTCTTATAAAAACACCCAATTCAAATGAAATAAAAGTTGTTTTTTTTACATGCGATGCACGTCATGACAACATTGTAATTTACCCCTGCTCCAAAAAACGGAGCCTGAAGGCATCACGATGCGACCTCCGTATCGCTAGCTGTTAGCCATGCTGCTAACGCCACGTTCAGCTTCAACACGGATTTATTAACTAGAATAAGTGCCGATGTCCATGGTCGCATCGTTTCTACGGAAAATCTGCCGATAACAATCGTCGGTAAAAAACGTTATTCCACGCCGTGAATGAAGAGACTAATCCACGGTTCACGTGCGTGCCGAACCGCGAGGGGAGGAGCCACACGAAAGCCTTTTAGCCCCTTTTAGCTTTGAGGCGCTTTACATACAGTAAGGAGAGAGAGAGAGAGAGTGATGGAGGGAGAGAGAACTAGAGATGGAGGGAGAGATAGAGAGACTGAGAGAGAGAGAGAGAGAGAGAGAGAGAGAGACACTCCATATTGACCCCAAGTTGTCCTTGTAATTAACAGATAACCTTTAATGAGGCATTGACCCCACAAGCCCTAATTGCGGAAATGTCACATTCATCCAGACACACACACACGCACGCACACACACACACACACACACACACACACGCACACACACACACATACACACACACACACACACACACACGAACACACAGGCGCATCGGGTAGAGAATGTGTTGAAAGCGTCCTGTCAAGCCATAAATGTCACCCGGCTGTAACGTTCAGGGACCCCCCCTGAACGTTACCCCCCCCCCCCCCCCCCCCCCGAACGTTACCCCCCCCTTTCACCGTCTCGTCGAGAGCGAATCACTTTAATCCGATGACACATTTGATTGAATCAAAGCGCGGCTCGTAGAGAGAGCAGGGAATCCGCTACCGCGCGGTAAACATCAGATTATTAAGGAACGCTTAGCCGTTCCCCCGACAACACATTGTCAGAGCCATTTCATTGATGTGAAAAGTGGGAAACACTTACTGTGTAGACAGGAGGGGGGTCGGGGGGGGGGGGGGTCCCCAACCCAACAGGCGCATTGGGGCCTTCTTTTTTCATTTGTGAGGCTCAGCAAACACTCACAACTTCAGATATTAACGGCGTGAACGACCGGCGTGGAGACGCTGAACGCCTCCTGCGCATTAACATTATATTACATTATATTCATTACACTACATTAATACTCGATCATGAGAATTATGAATCAACGCTCCAGGAACGCCGAAGGCAAGGCTTCGCGTGCCGCTCCACGTTTTCCCATATCGTAAGTCCTTTTTGTGTAGATCCATATAGGGGAATTTTATTCATTTGTCATCAGCAGAATTAAAACGACCCGCCGAAGTCGAGGAATTGGGGGAAAATAAACGAGTGCGGTTAGCGTCACCTGAGGATCGGACCGTCGCCGGAGCAGAGACGACATCGTTCCATATGAACAACGTCTCGATGCCCGGGGAGCGTTTGGCAGTTTGAGGTGTTAAGTTTGTTGTTTTATGATGTCATCAATAGCCAATCTAAATAAATGCTGATATTGTATATGAACACATTTAGAATTATATTAGAGTCGAACAGGGGGACATAAGTATGAAGTGAGATTTATGCGGGTTTTCAAACTCAAAATGTCTTCAAAGTAATTAAATTAAATTAATACGCAGTGAAAGATTAGTTGTGTTTGTACGACAGACCGTAAATATAAGAAGTGGACAGCCGTTGATTTGTGGACTGCAGATTAGAAGCCTTGAGTTTGACGGTTTTGTCCGTCGCCCCCTGGTGGTCAGTGGAGAGAATGCAGCTTTAACACATGAAGCATAGACTTCTATACAACCAGAGGAGTCGCCCCCTGGTGGTCAGGAGAGAGAATGCAGCTTTAACACATGAAGCATAGACTTCTATACAACCAGAGGAGTCGCCCCTGGTGGTCAGGAGAGAGAATGCAGCTTTAACACATGAAACATAGACTTCTATACAACCAGAGGAGTCGCCCCCTGGTGGTCAGGAGAGAGAATGCAGCTTTAACACATGAAGCATAGACTTCTATACAACCAGAGGAGTCGCCCCCTGGTGGTCAGTAGAGAGATTGCAGCTTTAACACATGAAACATAGACTTCTATACAACCAGAGGAGTCGCCCCCTGGTGGTCAGGAGAGAGAATGCAGCTTTAACACATGAAGCATAGACTTCTATACAACCAGAGGAGTCGCCCCCTGGTGTTCAGGAGAGAGAATGCAGCTTTAACACATGAAGCATAGACTTCTATACAACCAGAGGAGTCGCCCCCTGGTGGTCAGGAGAGAGAATGCAGCTTTAACACGTGAAGCATAGACTTCTATACAACCAGAGGAGTCGGTTGTATAGACTCTTCAGCATTGGCTTCTCTTTTCAGAATTGGAGGATGACGCCCGGTTCTTACATGAGTCCCAATCTGTTGCCACTCTTCTCTTCCCGTTCCACCTCTCCCTCTCTCTTTTCTACACTTCCTCTCTGGCCTCTACACAAACAACTTCCTCTGACAGTCCATTTACGGAGAGCTAGATTGATGCGTGTGAGGTGTATCCGCAGAGACACACACACTATAAAGAGGAAAACACACACACTAATGCGAACACACACACACACACACACACACACACACACACACAGACACACAGAGGAGCATCTAATGTCCGGCCAGACATCCATCAGGGAGCTGTTGTTTGTAAGAAGGTTAACCTCCGGCCTGGCTGTGGTCTCCGAGGTAAGCTTTTGAGCTGTCATTTTCTTATTGGGGCTTAATAGATTTTCCTGGTTTTGGCAACAGAAACAATAAACTCTCACCTGATGGGTCTGCGGGGGGCTATCGCAGTCGTCTCCTGGGGACCCAAAACAAAAAAAGAGCAGATTTATTTAAAATAACCATGAATATTGTAATGGGGAATTAATGGATGTCTCTGTGATGCGATGCACTATTTTTTTTGCCAGGATTTTTGAAGAGGCGGAATAAGAGTGACATTCAATAAATGCTTCTGGAAAAGATACCGATCCTAATGCGCCAATACGTACACATCCATTAAACTTCATAGTATGTTGGGGGGGGGGGGGGGGGCTGTGAGTGAGGCTCATCGTTTGAGTTTCATTTCACTCTCAATCGGTTTAGAAGTAAAACTGTCAACTTGCATCAAGCAGATACATGACGGCCTCTGAGTCCTGAAGAGATTGTGTGTGTGGGGGAGGGGGAGGGGCTTGTCGGCCGTACTTCAGCCTAATTCAGAGACGTACTTGTGTACTATATCGGTGTGTGTGTGTGTGTGTGTGTGTGTGTGTGTGCACAGTTTCAAGACGTACGAACAGACACAATCACATAGATATTCCCCCTGCAACTCGAGCTCTCGTCACGCCTCCCTGACTTTCTCTCATTGTCTGAATCTGAGATGAACACACACACACACACACACACACACACACACACACACACACACACACACGCACGCGTGCGCACGCACAGTTGGCCCAATTATACCACCCGCACGAACACATTCTTCTTTAGGTTAGAGGACAATTTGTTCAGCATCTGTGAAATTAGACACGGGTTTACAATGTAGCCTTTTCAATACTGATCACTGTCATATAAGTGAGTGTGTGTGTGTGTGTGTGTGTGTGTGTGTGTGTGTGTATTTGCCATTTTAACCTGAAGAGAGTTAAGTTCTTTTTGTGAGCTGGTTTAACTTAAACCAGCGGATGAGGAGACCATTTTAATGTATGTTTATGAACACATGCATATTGCCAAAGGGCTCCTTCCTGCAGGACGACACACGAAGCTGCTCACCGTGACCGAAGGGCTTTCCCAAAACTACCAGATTTACCATTCCAGTTTGCTGTAAAATGGACTTATAAATGTAATGTAATACGTGCTGCTTGGTGATGTTTATTTGAGGGGAAAAGCCGTGCTTCACAGTTTTATCTGCAGATGTACCATAATAAAACAGAGTGAATGAAATATATATATATATATATATATATATACGACACAGTGTAGCAAAAGAAAAAAGGGATGGTTTAAAAAACAATATGTTTGAACAATTGAATTTAAAAGAAGTGGTGAGAGCCGTAGAATGAGGTATAAATACACATTGTAGTTTTGTTTGTAAAGTTCTTCTTCTTTGAGTTGTATGTGGTATTATATATAGATATATAGCCATACATCCATATATATATATATCAAAATTATATAAAATGTCAATCTTTTATAGTTTTCTATTTAGTGTTATGGCCATATTTGAGTAATTCAGATGCGCTTCACTTACTAATCCACGCCACGAAAAAAAAAACAACCTCTTTTGCTAAATGTTCGTTGGTTGTGACAATAAAAACTATTTATCCATCGTGTTTTAGCCCTAAGAGTGTCAGGATCTGTAGTGTTGTTTCGTGTTTCCTGTCTTATTTTGAAGTCCTTGTCTCTCGTGTCCTCTGTTTCTCTGTACTTCCTGTCCCTGTGATTGTCTGCCCTGTTCCTGATTGTTTCCTCCTGTGTCCAATCACCTGCACCAGCCCTCTGTATTTAAGTCCTGTTGGTGTCATTCCCCTTTGTCGGTTCGTCTTGTCTAGATCGTGGAAGATCTTGTGTGCATGTTCTGTATCCTGGTTTTTTGAAGCCTGTTTTTGGAATCCTGTTTAGCAGTAAAGTTGCTTTTCCATCGTTGACGGCGTTTGGGTCCAGTGTTCCTGTCGAGCTGCACATAACAAAGAGTAGAAGAAGGCAGGAGCTCAGGATGTAAGAAGGAGTCCCACTGGTATGCCAGATGGCCAGTACACCACTGGGAACCAGCAGCTTTCTCCAGCGCCTGGGGAGGAAATACATTTGTTCTTCTCCTCCCAGCTAGAGATGCGGGTCGTCTCCAAAAATGTCCGGTTATTCTGTCTCAGGTGGCTTTAATGTACACCTTTTTATATTTGATATTACCAAAATGTTTCTGCTGGATCTCTGCTCGTTCCCCCGGTTGTTTCATATTTCCTGGTTGTCTTCGTTATTGTGCCAGCTCTTAATTTGCGGGAGATTTATGCAAATCCTTAAATTTATTTACAGTCCCAAAAAAAATTTCAAAATCACCAAAAAATCAGTCTTGATTCATTTGTAACCCGAGTCCGTTCATTTGACTCTCTCTCATTCTTCCACCAGCACGTGATGATTGACTGAAGGTGTTGATGAGGACTTCAGGGTCAAAATTACACATAAAAAAACATAAACAACAACAAGTATAAACAGTGGATAATAAGGTATTTTAACGCATGGAACACGTGCCTGAAATGCACCGAGGGAGGAGAACACGAAAGGAAAGGTGTAGAACGTACTCGTAGAAATCTTTCCTTTAATATTAACTTTTATATAGCATCTTTTATAAAAAAAATAAAGAAACAGAGCGAAGCAAAATAAAAGCAATATAACAGAAACAGCGAGACAATCTAAGTTAAACATTTAATCCTGATAAAACGTTACAAAAGATGAAACAATGAAACCGATCGATACAATTGAGAAAACAGCTGTTTTTAAGTTTTTTTTACAGGAAATTTGTCATAGACAATTGGAAGGGAGGGAATTAGGACCTTTTTTTTTTATTGGTATTGAAAATAAAAATACAACCTTTAATTTCCTATTCATTTGAATTGCGTGTATTCTGCAAATAGATGACTATACTATACACTGTATAGGGAACAAGATGACATTTTGAATTACTGCATTTTGGGATGGTTGAACTTATTGCCGTGCAGTTGCCTTTCCAGCTCTGGACCCCTTCAGAAGCAATTATAGTGACATTTAAAAAATAAATAAAAATAGATGGTGACATTCGCCGTTACCGTCTGTGCTTCGAAAACTACACCGTGATATGAATCTGAGGCACCGACAACAAAGACTCCTGTTGCAGGAAGTGTGTGTGGTAGCATATCAGAGGAATGTATCATTTACGTGTGTGTGTGTGTGTGAGAGAGAGAGAGAGAGAGAGAGAGAGAGAGAGACTGGACTCCAGTTAAACCAAAGCTGCCTCTGAGCTTGCTCCCTGAATCCCCTGTTGGTGAAAACTCAGTTTGTCTGGGAGCTAAAAGAGACCGGTGAATTATTAAAGCTTGCAGAAGCTTCACT
>NC_046969.1:25320814-25328314 GCF_009769545.1 Cyclopterus lumpus | reverse complement strand
CACCACCACCACCACCTGCACCACCACCTCCACCACCACCTGCACCTCCACCACCACCACCTGCACCACCACCTCCACCTGCACCACAACCACCACCACCACCACCTGCACCACCACCTCCACCTGCACCACCACCACCACCACCTGCACCTGCACCTCCACCTCCACCTGCACCACCACCACCACCTCCACCTGCACCACCACCTCCACCACCACCTGCACCTCCACCACCACCACCACCACCGGCACCACCACCACCACCACCTGCACCACCACCTCCACCACCGCCACCACCACCTGCACCTCCACCTCCACCTCCACCTGCACCACCACCACCACCTCCACCTCCACCTGTACCACCACCTCCACCACCACCTGCACCACCACCTCCACCACCACCTGCACCACCACCTCCACCTCCACCTCCACCACCACCTGCACCACCACCACCTGCACCTCCACCTCCACCTGCACCACCACAACCACCTCCACCTGCACCACCACCTCCACTTGCACCACCACCTCCACCTGCACCACCACCACCACCTCCACCACCACCTGCACCACCACCTGCACCACCACCACCTGCACCTCCACCTCCACCTCCACCACCACCTCCACCTGCACCACCACCACCACCTGCACCTCCACCTGCACCACCACCTCCACCACCACCACCTGCACCTCCACCTCCACCTGCACCACCACCTCCACCTGCACCACCACCACCACCTGCACCTCCACCTCCACCTGCACCACCACCACCTCCAACTGCACCACCACCTCCACCACCACCTGCACCACCACCTCCACCACCACCTGCACCACCACCTCCACCTCCACCACCACCTGCACCACCACAACCACCTCCACCTCCACCTGCACCACCACCTGCACCTCCACTTGCACCACCACCTCCACCTGCACCACCACCTCCACCACCACCTGCACCACCACCTGCACCTGCACCTCCACCTCCACCACCACCTCCACCTCCACCTGCACCACCACCACCACCACCTGCACCTCCACCTCCACCTGCACCACCACAACCACCTCCACCTGCACCACCACCTGCACCTCCACCTCCACCTCCACCACCACCTGCACCACCACCACCACCACCTGCACCACCACAACCACCTCCACCTCCACCTGCACCACCACCTGCACCTCCACTTGCACCACCACCTCCACCTGCACCACCACCACCACCTCCACCACCACCTGCACCACCACCTGCACCACCACCACCACCTGCACCACCACCTGCACCACCACCACCACCTCCACCTCCACCACCACCTCCACCTCCACTTGCACCACCACCTCCACCTCCACCTGCACCTCCACCACCACCTGCTCCTCCACCACCTCCACCTCCACCGTTCATACGGACTTACTCGCTCGCTCCAGCGTTCATTTGAGAGTTTCATCACCGTGGCAACGTTTTAATATCCGACCAATCGGACGATTGAATCGACAGTGCGGTCGAAGACAAATATTTTTTTTTTGCAGAAATTTTTATTGTGAATAAAAAAAAAAAGGGAGACACTATTCATATAGGATTTGCTCGAACAGGTTCGGCCACTGGGAAATCATGTGGAAAAGTCTTGATTAACACACTGTACCCGTGTTTCTGGTCGGCCGGTCACCAGAGTGTGTGTGTGTGTGTGTGTGTGTGAGAGCTTCACGGAGCCCAAATCAAACACTAATATATTCAGGAGTGTGTACCAATTACTTTTTTTATGATTATCTCTGACCTGTAGGTGTGTGTGACAGACGGTGATTGGTTTCTCATGTCTTGCCATAACTGTGATTGTACAGTATATGTGGTGTGTGGTTCTTTTTGCATGTGTGTGTGTGTGTGTGTGTGTGTGTGCGTGTGTGCTCTAACCTCATTGCAGCAGCATGATCATCTATGTTTTATTCATCTAGGAGTCACCAGCTAATGGAAAAAGGAGGTGCTTGAGCCCACATGCAGATGTGTTGGCCTGTGTGTGTGTGTGTGTGTGTGTGTGTGTGCGTCTGTGTGTGTGTGTTCTAGATCCCTGACCCTGTTGCTCTGATTAGCCGTGTAGGTGGCTGCTCTGTGAGTCAGTGGAAGATCGGTAGGCAACAGGAGATGTGGAAGGAAAATAGAGAGAGGGGGGGGGGGGGGGCTGTTGATTATCTCCTCGATCAATTGATTGGTTATTGATTGGTCTACAATGTTTCCCACGGACCAAGACGACGTCATTAATTTCTGGTTTTCCCCACAACTCGAAAAGGAGAAACCAGAAGATATTAATATATCTACGAAATTTAATACATTTTAGACTTTTTTAGAGTTTTTACACAAAACACACAAAAATTATTTCATCTTTTTCAATAATTACTCAAACTGATTAATCGACTAATAAAATATGCGTTTTGTGTTTTTTGGCATGAGGTCCTAAAGCTGCCCCCCCCCCTCCCCCCCTCTCCGGTCCTCAGGTACTGATGCTCTGTTCCCCCCCCCCCCCCCCCCCCACACACACACACACACCTTTTTTCTCTGTCGCCCAGCAACCATCCGTAATTAATGAGCTTCTACAGTTCGATCTGATCTGCCGGAGGATTGAACACATGGAATGGAATACACACACACACACACACACACACACACACACACACACACACACACACACACACACACACACACACACACACACACACACACACACACACACACACACACTCTGAGTAAGCCCAGGTTAATACCAATCTTCTCTGCACTAATTAGAAATGTACTGACGGGAGTCATTTGTTTGGAAGTTGAATGCACTTGTTGTCGTCTTTTTTCTTCTTCTTCTCACAGAGACAAAAGTTTGATGGTTAAATCTCTTGAATGCTACGCTTTAGCGTGTATGCTAATGACATGCTCTGATGCACCGGAGGTGGAACGGCGGCGTTGCGTTCGACGTGATGTTTCCTCCACAATCACAGCCCACCTCCCTCCATCGGTGGACTCTCACTGCCTCCTCACGGCATCTTCATCACCGGCGTGGAGACGCACACCCCCGGTGTGTGTAGATCTGTGGGAAGCCACGGCGACAGCTGGTGAGGATTGATGCAGGTGTGTGTGTGTTTGTGTGTGTGTGTGTTTCCTGTATAGGTTTGACACAGTGAGCATGTAAGGGCATATGAGCACATCCCATGCAGACGCCCATTCGGTGTGGAGCGAAGCAGCACCGCCAGGTTTACTGCTGTGGCCATAGCAACAGCCATGAGTGGAGATAGAGATGATTTTCCTCTGGTGATGCACTGAATGTCCTTTTTTCAGAGAGAGAGGGATGGAGAGAGAGGTGGAGAGAGAGAGAGAAGGGCGGGGTGGGATAAATGTTATAGACAGGAGCGGAGGCTTTCTTTTCATATCCTTTTGGAGCTCTTTATGACTCTTTATGAGTGTGTCATGTCGGCCTTTCACTAACTCACTGTAGATTTCATATGTTTGAATCTGCGCCCTACTCCGCATTTGTTTTTGTTTTTTTTTCTCTTTTCTTTTTGAAGCTTTTATGGAGCTTTTTTTTCGGGGGATTTAGTGTTTTTTTTGTGGCCCCCTATGAATGTATTTTACGGGTGCTGTTAGATTGCTGCCATACCGCCGCCCGTTTTAGTGTGATATAAAGAAAACAGCCTAATGTTGGAGTCGTCACTGTGCGGTACATTTTAAAACAAATCTTTATATACATATCGCTTGGAGAAAGATTAAAAGTTTATATTATTCCAAAAGCTACGACTGGTGTCTCCTTTCAAGTAAACACACTGGGTGATGAGAGAATAGAAACTATACTTTGGTTAAAATAAATAAATAAAACATGCAAACAGGGTTTTTTTCTATGGGAGAGACAGAGAGGCGTCACGATGCTTTCAAACCTCTTAATCTTTGCTTACTATGCAATGTTGTAAGTATAGTTTAATACATAAACCCCCCCCCCCCAATGGCTGACGCTCCACTTGACTTCCTGTCCCACTGTTTGTGTGTTCATCTCTTCCTTCTCCTCGTCTCTCCGAGGCTGATCTTGGTGTTAGGGAGGGCTGAATAAGCCCTCCATTGTCAGGGCATTCGGTTCTGGAGAGGATGAATACATTAAACCATTAAACCATAAACGGCGGCGCCGTGTGGATTTGGACTCATCTGAATGCCGACGCCCCCTTATTCCATTTCTGTGCCCCCCCCCTCCGCTGTCAAGTGTGCATTTATGTGGTCTGAGTGCCCCTCAGTTCCCCCCCCAACGTTGGAGAGCACGTGTTGTGTCGAGGTGTGAAGTCGTGCACGGTGTTTGATTTCCTGAGCTTTTTGGTCGAGAGCATGCACCTCAATTATTTTAAAAGTGGAGGCATAGACGAATGCCTCAAAAGGGGGCGGGGCGACCAGAACCAAAGACTTCCTAGCAGGGCTCGGCACCATTACCACCACCCCCCCCCCCCCCCCCCCCGCCCCCAGGGGTGGACACATGTGAACTCCTGGTCCTCACTTGTAGGGTTTAGCACCTTAAATCTCGTGTTTACCGGAGATGTGCTCATCAGTTCAGTCGGCATTGAGAAGCGGGGAAGAACACGCGAGTACATATTAAAGTGGCCGCTTTGAGTGAAAAGACGGTTTTGAACTTCCAACTTTTATTATCGTCCCCACGAAGATTGTTGGGCATTTTGGAAAGCAAGGAAATAAAGAATGAACTCCTCTACTTGTTGTTCCTGGAAGCTTTCTTTTAAAACAACTCGGGACGCGCGAGCAGCTTCGCGAGAGGAGAGGATGCAGCCGGCTGGAACACCAGAGTGATGCACGCTTCAGCTGAGGGATGGAGGAAGAGAGGACTGTGTGCTATTAGGTGGAATGTGGTAACTATGAGAGAGGAGGGGAGGAGGGGGGGGGGGGAAGAGAGAGAGAGAGGAAGAGCGACAGCAAGAGAGAGGCAGGCGGGGAGGGGAGGGTGGGGGGGGGGGCTAGGTTGCTGACTCGGAGCTTTGCCGCGGTGAGCTTTGAGCTAGCGACTCTCGCAGCTCTCTGAGTGTCTGTAGGCTGCTGTGGTGCAGACCGTAGCGTAGCCACGCTAGCCTCCCTCCTCCACTTCCACGGGCTCAGTCAGCCGGCACCTCCGATGTGCCTCAGCCGCAGTCAGAGCGTCTCCGTCTGTAGCTGAGGATTTCCTGCAGGGATTCTCTCTATCTCTCTCTCTCTTTTCTCCTCCTCCTGGCCAAAGCGGAGAGAGGAAAAAGAGGGACGAAGAGGAAGAGGAAGAGGAAGACGGCAAGGGGGGAAACGAGCGACAGCCGGGCCGGCGGTGACCTTCGTGGGTTTAGTGGCGAAAAGCCCAGGAGGAACCTGGAACCGGGGACAGGATTCCATCAGGTGTGTGTGTGTGTGTGTGTGCGTGTGTGCGTGTGTGTGTGTTTGTGTGCGTGTGTGCGTGTGTGTGTGTTTGTGTGCGTGTGTGTGTGTGTGTGTGTGTGTGACGAGTGAGGGTTGTTGGAGAGTCTTGAATTCGTATTCAGACGCCGTGCACGCTACAGCGGGAAGGATGCTTTCAGGGCGACGTCTCCGCGAGTAGTAGAAGTAGTGCACGAGCTGAAAGGAGGAGGAGGAGGGGGGGGAGGGGGAGTTTTAAATGCAAACAAAATGTGAGAGAGAGGGAGGAAAAGAGAGGGAGGGAGAGAGAGGGGAGAGAGAGAGAGAGAGAGAGAGAGATGTATGTTTTGCAGACGTGTGTGTGTGTGTGTGTTTTCTTACCGACTTGGGCTGGTGAGGAAAAAACGCCCGTATCGGAGTATCAATCACTGTGGACCGGGCCCTGCCTCGAGGCTGCAATCCTGGACATGTGTGTGTGTGTGTGTGTGTGTGTGTGTGTGTCTTTTTTAATATGTAATTTGTCCTTCTGTGAGATGTTATCTGTTTGTCTATGTTAATTTGAGGGAGCCGGCCCTCATGGTTTGCATGTGCTGTGCTGTGAATCTACACCTGTATGTTTCACAGGATCTAACACCTGAAGCTTGACTTGAAAAGACGCATTATTATTATTTTTTTGTTGCCAATTTCCTCAGAGGTTGAATGAAATCAGCGGGGGGGTGGTGTTTGGGGGAGTGGGTCTCCGGGTTTTGGCCCACATGAGAGACAGGTGAACCTCCAGGTGGAGGTGCTCCACCTTCCTGCTTCTTCGTATCGCCTTCACGCCGCTCGTGTGCTTCGCTCGAGGACGCGACAGCAGAATAAACCGTCCAGACATCTCTCACCTCAAGGCCATTTAGCGTTTTCCTCATTTCTACAAGTGAAATTATTTTTATTTTAAACTTTTTACTTTCATAAGACCGTTCTGCTAAACGCTGGAACGTAGCGTTGACAGCGAGGTGGAGAGCACGGGGATGAGGGAGGATGATTGTAGAGGGGAAAAGCAATTAAAATGTCTGAGACGTAAACCTGCAAGTCATTACACAAGTGTGTGTGTGTCTGTGTGTGTGTGTGTGTGTGTGTGTGTGTAATCAGGGTTTGATCTGCATGCCTAGAGGATTTTCTGTCTTCCTTTATCTTCCTGACTTGTCTTCTTGACTCAGGCTAATCCATTCTGGACCCCCGCATGACTCAGCAGCAGCAGGCACACACACACACACACACACACACACACACACACATGCACACGCATACACACGCTTGCTGGTTATAATTCTCTCCTCTGTATACGAGCGGTGATATTACTCAGTTTGAAAATAACTCGGGGCTCCTGCATCATTCTGGCAGCAGTAATATCGCACTGTTTACCGCGATGCGTTTTCTGTGTGTACGAGTGTGTCTGAATGTGTATGAAGGTGCTCATAACTTTCTACCCCTCCAGAACATAATCTGTAAAACCAAGAGAAAAAAAATCCAATTACATTCCACCTTACACCGTCTGGCAAAAAAAACAAAAACGAGACAGGCTTTAAAAAAAAATATATATATATCTTTTGATTTCTACAAATCTCTTTCAATCATCAAATAGGCCGAATGTACCTAAAACGGTATATATGCCTTTATTGTATCCATTTGGCATGCGGCACGTCGGCGCGTTTTGGTGAAAGTTATGCGTGCATAAATATGTGTGTGTGTGTGTGTGTGTGTGTTTGTGTGTGTGTGTGTGTGTGTGTGTGTGTGTGTGTTATCCATGTGCAGGTTCAGGCTTGATAGATCCTGACAGAGAATCCCATTATAGGGGTTTCTCTCGATGGAGTCTCATGTGGATGGAGTTTGGTTCGAAGCACTGTATACGTGAGAATGAGCAATATAAATGCACATATTTCTTTTTACGTGGCACACGTGTGTGTGTGTGTGTGTGTGTGTGTGTGTGTGTGTGTGTGTGTATAAGTGCAAGCTTTATAAATGCACATATTTAGTGTACTTCCTCAGTGTGTGCACCTTGTCCTCTTGTGTCCTTTGTGCATTAAGAACTCTCGGACGCTGGCAAATGAGGGACGAAGGGAACGAAAGGCGGAGCTCTCTCTGTCTCT
>NC_046969.1:25310814-25315814 GCF_009769545.1 Cyclopterus lumpus | reverse complement strand
ACACACACACACACACACACACACACACACACGCACACACACACACGCACACACACCTCTAAGTGCTCAGGGAACTTTCAGCTGAGCGAAGGTGAGGGACACAACACTGCATCTGGGCACAGAGCCAAAGAATAACCCTCCATCCTCATTCTCAACCTTGGGATCCCCCCCGACACACACACACACGTACCCCCCCCCCCCCCCCCCCCCAACCCCCCAACCCCCCCGTCCATTTCACTTCCTGTCTCTAACACCCTGATTGAAGTGGTCACCTCTCTCCGTCGTGGTTAACGAGCAGCAGGTGTCTGAGTGCAGTTCGCTCGGCCACGACAGCTTTTTATTCTTTCATCCGCGCAGTGAAGAGGAAGAATCTGGAGGGTTCACCCGTCCGGAGCATTTTAATGGGGTTTCACGAAGAGTGGAAATATAAGTGAGATGTTGCTGACCTCAGTACGACCACAGAAGAAGAATCGCAAGAACATTATGGTATGCATTCTTGCCAGTAGAGAAATGTACTGAACACAGATAAAAGTGTACTCAGAGCAGCAGATCTCCACCAGGTGTTCTGCTGTGATGTTTGATTGAAATACAAACTACACTCGTCATTAGACTGTATCGTGCAACACACACACACACACACACACACACTCACACACACACACACACACACACACACACACACACACACACACACACACACGCCTGAGCCAGAGTGAACAGAACGTCTTTACCGGCGCTCGGTTCCCTGAGACGAGGGACAATATATATTTTAAGACTAGATGACACTTGCATAAACTGCATCGTGAGATATTAGTCACAGACAGAACGACAGATGCGCACACTTTCACTCACACAAACACACACACACAAACACAAACACACACACACACAAACACAAACACACACAGACAAAATGCTGAGTAACAGCACGTTTAAATCCACACAATAAGAAGTCTGCACAGTGTGTATGTACGGTTGTGTGTGTGCGTGTGTGTGTGTGTGTGTGTGTGTGTGTGTGTGTGTGTGTGTGTACAGTCTTGACAGCACCCTCCTGGCTGTGTGTGAGATGTCCATTGCAATGCAACACAACCCAGCAGTTCATGTGCTTTGAATACACAACTGCACCCACCAGATATGAAGACAGAGGAGGGAGAACCAGGAGGTGGTGAACACACACACACACACACACACACACACACACACACACACACACACACAGTCAGCCTCTCTGCTTTAAAGCTGACACTATGAGACATGGCAAACCGTTGTTCTCTTATATTGATTTCAACAAAATAATGTGTCATGTGACAGTCGAGCCAACGCTATGGATGTACACGTAGCAATGGAGCTTAAGAGTTTTGAATTAGCTGCACACACACACACACACACACACACACAGACTTGCTAATCTGGGTGTTGTTTCGCCGATGATTCATACTTTTGGTGTCCAAATACGTCGACGTGTAAACTGTACACTTGCCAGAGTGATGAATGGAGCTCGTCGTTTAATTGTCCCTCGTGCTACGCTCGTAATCGCAGTCGTCATCGCAGTCATCGGTTGTGACAATCACGTTATTCATCCTCTGAGCCCTTCTGCAATATAGAATATATACAAATCTGTTTATAACTTACACTTTTTTGCTATAATGCTAACAGTACAGTATCTTTTCGCTTTCAAACAGGAGCTTGGACCGCTAGCTAGTTCGCTCATCCGTCTCCAGAGCTAGTTAGCTAGCTAGTTCGCTCATCCGTCTCCAGAGCTAGTTAGCTAGCTAGCCTGTCCCCAGAGCTCCCGCCAAAGTAGCCTCCTCGCGGAGAAGAGGGAGGCAGAGGGACGACTGCAGCTCGCCAACAAAACTTGGAGGAGTTGGCGAGGTAGCTCGCTAACTAGCCAGTTGCTCAATAACATTCAAAATAACATTCCTACCGCCGAATAAGTGACAGACTTTGTCCGGGTATATATTCTGTAACTAGTGTTGCATGAAAGCATGGCAGAGTCGGCATGCTAGCCCGGTAGCATGCTAGCCCGGTATCTACGCTATTTAAGTCCGACAGCGGCTCGACGCTTCGCCGATACACAGCAGGATGACATTATTCTTGTTGTGTAGCTCCAGTTGTGTACTCTTAAGGTGATCCGTGTTTGCCTCCATTCTTCCCTTTTGTTTTTGCCTCCAGAGAACACTCTGATGTCGTTACCAGCTCGCCACAGTAAAGGCGGCCAAGTTGTTTTTTCAACCCTCCGCATCAGATTGTTTTGGTTTCTCTCGCTAATAGATTTAGTTTCCCTATCTGCACATTTTTTGCGCACCCGTTGATTTATTGATTTGGGTTTAGTTCTACTTCGTGGTGCCCGTGAAACGAGGCCCATTTTAGAATGAGCTATTTTGTGTGAAGGGTGAAGACGCCGGCAAACTAGTCATGAGTGGTTCTTCACCCTTAAAAACCCAATGATGTACCCTTGAGAAAATCATTTAACCTCCGGCGTGCTCCGGTGAGCAGCGGAGGACCGGCTGCACGTACAGAACGCATCAACATTCGTCAGACTGAAGCAGAACATTAGACGGCTCTTACAGTACGTAAAGGAGCCGGGCATTACAGAAAGGTATGTAGGTAGTGTGTAGGTCAGTAAGGGGGCGAATGGTAAATACTAAACAAAAGTCTCTACCGGGATCTCGCACCTCTGATTTGATTGGTTGGCTGGTGCGATGTCGCCTCTGTCGTCGAGAGAAAGCCGGGTATAGGTGCTAATGGATGGCGGCCATTTCTGAGACGCATGAATAAAAGTAACGCGTGCAGAGTGGGTCAGCGGAAGCCTTGCAGCCGCAATCTTAACGGTCCCGGTGGAATTCAGAAAACCTGGACCAGCTTCCATCTTCATCTTTAATGCTCGCAGCTAAAAATAGCGCCAGTTTATCACCATCACACGGCCCCCCGTGTGTGTGTGTGTGTGTGTGTGTGTGTGTGTGTGTGTGTTTGTGTGTGTGTGTGTGGTGTGTGTGTGTGTGTTTGTGTTTGTGGGGAAAGGGAGCGCGGGGGTTAGAAGACCTTGTGAATCCGACTCCCTGAGCCTTCAACTGGGACCATGTCAAAATAAAGAGAAAGGGGGGGCCCGGCAGAGAGGGGAGGTGAGGAGCGTGTGTGTGTGTGTGTGTTTGTGTGTGTGTGTGTGTTTGTGTGTGTGTGTTTGTGTGAGAAAAAGAGGCCACACAGTAGAACGCACTAATCTACAGGCATATTTTCACTGCTAATGTGAGAAAAAAAACACATCGATGCGGTTTCCTTCTTCGTTTTTGTTTGTTAGTCCTTCTCGCTCTCTCCCCCCCCACTCTCTCTCCATCCTCCATCTTCTTCCATAGGTTTCTGCAGCTCTCTTTTCTATCTCACCCCCCCCCACCCCCACCCGCTCGCCCTCCCTGCCTATCTGGAGCTGTACAAAGGACAGATTGAGGGTATTATTTTTTCCTTCCACGGTGTTCTTGGACCATGCGGTGATACTGAAGGTCCCATTCTGCTCCGGAGTCCGAGATAAATCAAAAACATTTTTCTTCAGCTGCAATCAATGCCCGAGCCCTTTTTCAACAGCTCTGCCTTCTTCCTCTCTCTTACTCATAGGCACACACACAGACACACACACACACACACACACACACACACACACAGACACACACACACACACACACACACACACACACACACACACACACACACACACTCGCTCTCTCCTTCTCCTCCTGAAGCGATGGTTCTCTCTTGAACGCTGACATCAGATAGCCTCCCTCCAGCAGTCCACTCCTCCTGGGAGGGATTTGCATCTCATTTGCATCTCATTACCGATTTAATAGAGCAAACTGTGCTCCATCCTGAGTGAAAATGACTAGGGGGGGGGGGGGAAGGTGAAGATAGCTGTGGAGAGTTGGTCTACTGGTAACTGTGTGTGTGCCTCCGAGCAGCTGTTACTCGACGCCGCCCCGTCCGGCTCACGCGGCGACGTCACTCTCTAATTACTTTGCTTCAGACGCTGGACGCATCCAGACCGACAAGCCTCTAAAATAACAATACCAACCAGAAAGGTCATATCATTTAATCAACAATATTACTTCCGTTTCCACTTGATAGGACTGACCCCAGGTCAGATCTGTGAACAGCTCGGTGCTCTTGGTAATATTCACTACTCATTGGTAGTGTCGGTTTGAGGGTTGACATTGTTAAAAACAAAAAGACTTCTTTCGAGGGTCGAGGGTGCTCGTCATCAGGTTGATGGACTCAGACTCAGGTGGCGAGGAGGGTTTTATATTGTTTTTTTTTAGGGCTGACCAATTAATTAACTTAATTAATCTGCAATTATTTTTTTTTAATTATGGAATGATCGGTTTGAATCATATGGAAAGAAAAAACGTCAAATTTCTCTTTCTTTGTCTTTGAGTTGTGGACAAAACAACCACTGAGCAACATGTTTCAGCCTCTTTTCCTGACATTATATTGGCTAAACAACTAATTGATTTACTGAGAAAATAATAGATTAGATTATTATAGAACCCATTCATTGATTAGTCGTTGGTCGCAGCCATAATTCCTTTTAACCGTTCTGGCGATCGGTCAAAATTCACTCAGTTAAACGGTTAAACGGTTAACTATTAAACGTCCCCGACAAAAGACAGTTGAAAGATGTGGTGTGACGCCGGGGCCTCGACTCCCCATCGATCTCTGGAGTGAAATTCTTTGCGCCTTGCTCAAAGGCGCCTCAGCAGAGGCGTTTGCTGACGCAGCAAATCAAAGGACGGTGGTTTATTAAAGTCACACTACTGTCTTTTTATGTATTTTAAAGCAGTAGATGTTGTACATTTTGTTCCTCTCTTCTCATGTTTGCACCAGCACCTAAACGAGCGCACTTTCACACGCAGTTAATAGGGCAGAAAATGTGATTTGTTTATGTAAATTCATATCAGTCAGTGTGTGACAATACTGAGATAAACCCTCTTTTTAATTACCTTATTGTGCCG
>NC_046969.1:25298314-25308314 GCF_009769545.1 Cyclopterus lumpus | reverse complement strand
ATACACACACACACACACACACACACACGCACAGACACGCACGCGCACACACACACACACACACACACACACACACACACACACACACACACACACAGGCTCATGCATTCTAAATAATTCCCCACATTGTACATGTGGTCCCCGTGTCGCACACATTGTGTACACCGACATTTTGTCCTTGTGAAGCTTTGATGTACACCCGAGCACGACACTTTTATGTGTGTGTGTATACCAGTGTGTGTGTGCGTGTGTGTGTGTGTGTGAACTGCAGGACAACGATACCGTAATTCCCCTGCTCTCCCACTGTGAACAGAGGAGCCGCATTGCCACGATTTTGCCTTTTCTTCAGTCTTTAATGCACACACACACACACAGTGTGCTCTCTCTCCCTCTAACACCACACACACACGCACACACACACACACATACACACACACACACGTACACACACTCCCTCCCCAGTTGGATGCACATCAATCATAGCTCCAGCCTGACCTGTCATTGTCCTTTGTTGTCGCTGGTACAAACATCCTTTCTCCCCGGTCCACCAGGTACGGACCCCAATCAGGATTTACATTCACAGCGCAGCGCCGCTTGGCTCCCACCGGGGGAGGGAAACAACACACAACGGCACCGTTTCACCAAGAAGCGTGTAGAGAACACCGGAGCTGTATCAGTCCCCCCCCCCAAAAAATAAATAAATAAAAAGGGTTCTTTTGTGGAAGAAGTAAAGTTGATTTGTGAACGTGAGAGAAGATAAAAAAGACGGCGGAGATGTAGACGGCAGGAATGTGAAAGGGACAGGTGAGGTGTGTGTGTGTGTGTGTGTGTGTGTGTGTGTGTGTGTGTGTGTGTGTGAGTGATATGAGCCTGCATAAACATGCACAGTGCTGAATGCTGATCAGGGACAATAAAACCTCCATTAAAGATTTATTCTGGAGAGACAGAATAAGGGAAAGGCCCGATTACAAAGAGAGGAAGATGGGAGGTGGAGGGAGGTATGAAGGTAATGGGGGGAGGAGAGGATGGGAGAGGGGGGGGGGGGGGGGAGAGAGAGAGCACTCAGGTTTGTGTCACAGAGTGGATTATGCCAAGATACACACACGCACACGCACGCACACGCACACAGTGCTTCAGACCGTGTGCATTTTAATCGCCCCGTCACCTGCAGCTATAATAGCAGACAAAGGCTCTTTGAGCAGACACTCGTCTTCAGAAGCGTCTTTCGGGCTTCCTGACAGGCGGCGAGCGCGAGCTAACTGGCTAGCTCGCCACAATTATAGATCCCATCTGTGTAGTCAAAGAGCGACGGGAGAACCTTAGCGCAACACGCCTCGAGGCCTCCTCTGTCAACGTGTCACCTGGACCCCGGCTGCGCTCCGGGCGAGACACCCACGGGAGGAATGTAATCTAATTCCCCCCCCCTCTTCCACCCCTCCTCCAATGAAGTGTGCTGTCAGCTTTATCTCAGGGCTCTAACCCCCCCCCTCCTCCTCCTCTACAAACTCTGCTTTTTTTTATATTCCCGTTTGAGATGATTGAGATTCAGAGTCGATGACATTTGAGCAGGTACTTTACGGTTCTCCTTACTAGTGACTGACTCACAGACGGGGTGAAATGTTAAATGTATAGTGAGAGAGGGGGAAGGGGGGGTGGGGGGTGGTGGTCGGTGTGTGGGTGGTCGGGGGGGGGGGGGGGGGGGGGGGGGGGGGGGGGGGGGGGAGAATAAGTTGGAATCAGAACATTTAAAAATTGATAGAGAGGAAGGGGAAAAAAAGGAGACAAAGAAGGATGTTGGGGGAGGTCGGAGAGCTGGAGGGAAAATCGCAATCAATGGAGGAGAGATATGGGGGATGGGAGTCAAGAATGGATAAAGATGGAAAGTGATGAGGAGACAAAAAGCATTAGACACGAGGGGAGGAGAAAGAGGAGGAAATGTGAGATATGAGAAGGGGAAAAAAAAAGGTTTCCCAAGGACAACCGGGCCAGAAGAGGGCAGCGAGTCTCAGGAGTCAACTGGCTCTGCAGCAGAATCAATAGAAAGATCCCAATGTGGGCTACCAGGACTAGTGTGTCCCTATGTGTGTGTGTGTGTGTGTGTGTGGCGGGGGGGGGGGGGGGGGGGGGGGGGGGGGGGGGGGTTGGGGGGGGGGGGGGGGGGGGATGTGATTATCTGTGCGTTTGAGAACACTGCGACAAAGGATAATGATGTTTGAGTTACTAAAGACCCCGCTGAGGGTTTTGCATTATCGGCCCACCGAGCTCCTCTCGGTCCCTGAAGCCTCGGCGGTGCGCTGACGTCGCTCCGTGTTTTTTTTTTCCGTCCGCTCCATAACTCATAACTTTTCCATAAACGTCTTAATTCCGTTTTTCTATCAGGCGGGACGTTCTGCCTTCGTAAATAGAAAGTGAGAAGATTGTGTGCTTGTGATCAATGGACAAGCTGCCCCCCCACTCCGCAAAGTGGAGCCCCCCGTTAAGACTATAGTTCAGTCAATAAATAAAAACAAATTAAATGAGTCAATATAAAGGACAACAACGCATTGCTGGGTTTATGAATACAAGGTTTGAGAGGTGATTTAAAAAGATAAGTCGGGTTAACAGAGGTTACCACATCCACCAACCGGGGTGCTGACCTTTTATGGGAGTGGAGAAGGGTTAAGAGGAGCCAGGAGTCCTGATGTAAATAATGATGTGAATTAGTAATACCTAGATGTGTTATGGATCATTGTCCATCCCCCTCCCCGCTTCCTAATGCACAATTACACGGTTTAACCATCAATAAAACATACAAATACAAAATAAAGGTCTACTGCAGATCATTATCGGCCGATATTCAGTAAAAATATGCGATCAGGTGTTGAACCTGACATGAGGAGAGCTGGTTAACGTTAGCAGCATCGCTAACGGCTAACGTACTGGGGTTCTATTGAGTTGCATCATGATGCCTTCAGGCTCTGTTCGGTGAAAATTAGTTTTGGGGTCCGAAGGTAAATTAGTTATGAAATAAATAGTCTGGAGACTTGTAGACGAACAAAAAGCTCCTTTATCTACCAATAAGGATCATCAATGTTCAACAATTGGTATTGACTGCAAAAAATACAAAAAGTTATATTTGCAAAATTTTAATTTTGCACCCCAGAAAGAACCTTTTTAGTGTCGCGGTTCTGCTTCTGTCGATTTTCTTTCCAATGTCCCTCTTCCCGTCTCTGTGGGTTCCTCCGTTTCTCCTTGAGCATTCGGGTCCTCCTTTTGAAGGAGCTTTTGCCGCTTATCAACATGTTCGATCTCCACCTACCGCGTGATTACAATAAAGTGGAGCCTGTTGTCCAGCTCCGTCAGCTAATTGCTGCACCTTTTGCTCCCCCCTTGCTGCTTCTGTCTCGTCAGTTCCGCTGTCTGCCTTTCCCCTTTCTGCCCCACGTCAACCTCTCCTACAAAACGGGCATCTCCAGTCTGATCATTTGTGTGATTCCACAGACCATATTTCTTTCAGCATCTTTAAGCACGTTAGCTACTTCACACACCTGATTCCCAACGAGCGCCGTCCTGTACGCTCTAACCGTCGCCCCGGTTCAGTGGATGAGCGTGTGGGTGACGTTGGGCAGAGCGCTGCACTGAGCTCACTGCGCAGGAGCTGTCCGTGGTGCTGAATCGTTGCACCGTATGCCCTGTATACAGCGCAGGAGCTGTCCGTGGTGCTGAATCGTTGCACCGTAAGCCCTGTATACAGCGCAGGAGCTGTCCGTGGTGCTGAATCGTTGCACCGTAAGCCCTGTATACAGCGCAGGAGCTGTCCGTGGTGCTGAATCGTTGCACCGTACGTCCTGTATACAGCGCAGGAGCTGTCCGTGGTGCTGATTCGTTGCACCGTAAGCCCTGTATACAGCGCAGGAGCTGTCCGTGGTGCTGATTTGTTGCAAACCGTACGCCCTGTATACAGCGCAGGAGCTGTCCGTGGTGCTGAATCGTTGCACCCGTACCGCCCTGTATACAGCGCAGGAGCTGGTCTGTGGGCTGAATCGTTGCACCGTACGCCCTGTATACAGCGCAGGAGCTGTCTGTGGTGCTGAATCGTTGCAACCGTACGTCCTGTATACAGCGCAGGAGCTGTCTGTGGTGCTGAATCGTTTGCACCGTACGGCCCTGTATACAGCGCAGGAGCTGTCCTGTGGTGCTGAATCGTTGCACCGTACGTCCTGTATACAGCGCAGGAGCTGTCCGTGGTGCTGATTCGTTGCACCGTACGCACTGTATACAGCGCAGGAGCTGTCCGTGGGTGCTGGCCGACGTCATCGTCAGCGCACCTCGCGTTGACCCTTTTTGCTCGGCTGCACATGTCGTCCGACCCGCCCCGCCCGCTGTCTCGCACAGTCTGAGTAACCTGCAACCTCTTCTTCAAACCTCATTCTTCAACCCCTTCTTCAACCCCTTCTTCAACCTCTTCTTCAACCTCTTCTTCAACCTCTTCTTCAACCTCTTCTTCAACCTCTTCTGCAACCCCTTCTTCAACCTCTTCTTCAACCTCTTCTTCATCCTCTTCTTCAACCTCTTCTTCAACCTCTTCTGCAACCCCTTCTTCAACCTCTTCTGCAACCCCTTCTTCAACCTCTTCTTCAACCTCTTCTTCAACCTCTTCTTCAACCTCTTCTTCAACCTCTTCTGCAACCCCTTCTTCAACCTCTTCTTCAACCCCTTCTTCAACCTCTTCTTCAACCTCTTCTTCAACCTCTTCTTCAACCTCTTCTTCAACCTCTTCTGCAACCCCTTCTTCAACCTCTTCTTCAACCTCTTCTTCAACCTCTTCTTCAACCTCTTCTTCCCGATGCCCCGGCTGCAGCGCGCCAGTAGCCGTCTGCTTATTGTATGCGCGGGTCTTATCTGAGTTATTAGTTTATCTCCATGACTATCTGGGCTTCGTTGCCCTCCATGCCTCTGTCTCTCCATCACCCCTCCACATATTAATCTATCCGCTCCCTGTTCACCAGCTCTATCTGACTAAAGCTCCCGGATAGTCTAAAGGCCACAGATAAGGCCGACATGCTCTCGTCTCCCCCTCGCACTAATTGAATAGACGTAAATTATTCTGCATAAATATCAAACCCCTCGTGACATTTAGTATGTTTCTTTTTTCTGTGTGTTTTTTAAATTTTTTAACCCTAATACCATTTAGCCGCAGGCTCTGTAGGCAAATGCTACTGCTGAGTGCACCATGATTGACAGTGAGAATAATTTGCGTGTGTGTGTGTAAGAGTGACACACTGGGCGCTGCCAATGCGTGGTGGGTGAGCTCTCCTGAGCAGTGAAAATCGGCTTATTTCCAACAGCCTCTAAAAAAACACCTCAGAGGTGTGTTAATGAAAGAGCAGAAGAAGGAGGGATGAACACTCCTCTAATCCTGATTTTACGTCACGGTCTCTCTCTTCTGTATCTCATTTCCTTTTTCCTCCGAGTCGGTCCGTTATCAAATTCACGACGAGCGACATTCACAACACACACATTTTATTTATTTATTTTACTTGCGCGCGGTTTGGAAATAACACATCTTTTTTCCTGTTAAATGACCAACGTAAGCTGTGATTCTTATCAAACAGCATTCGGTGACATTAGATTTTTGGCATTTCTGGACACCCTGAGGGGGCGAATTCGGATGGATTTCTCAACACATTATACAATATATATAAAAGCTCAGCAAAATGGCATGTGCTGTCAATACGTTTAAATAAATAGAGAATCTGTGATGTGAGGCAGAGAGAGAGAGAGAGAGAGAGACAAAGATGTGGGGGGTTGAGCCCCGTGGTGTTGCTTCTTGAGCTTTGGGAGCGGGCTTATATTTTAATGGCTGGACTGGGGGCTAAATGAGCTGAATTAATGGGGTCTGCTCTGAACACTTACATGCCTGCTAAACATACATTTGGGGTGGGCGGGTGCGCGCGTGTCGTTATTAATTGGGTCATCGTTCAACCGTTTCGTGCCCCTCAACCCCATCGCATGCAAGGCATGAGTTTGAATGTCACGGACAAGATTTTTGGAGCAAAATGTCTTTTTTAAAAAATCGTTTGTGATTGTTTGCACATCTTTAAATGTCCTTGTGTTCCATTTTTATTTTAGATGTTTTCTCTCTCTCTCTCTCTCTTTCTTCTGTTTACTTATCAGAATTTCTGCAGACACATGCAGGATATCAGCCATGCCTCTCACACGCGTGTCCCTTGGTGATGGTGTGTGCGTGCACCAGGCTAAATGTTGGCTTAGAATTAAAGGGGGTTTCTTCTCCCCAGCGGCTTCATGGAATCCGTCTGGTGGAGGATCACTACAAGGAGAGCCGGGTCCACATCCCCGCCCCCCCCCCCACACACACATCGCCAGCCTTCCCTTCCCCTCGCTCCTCTGCTACAGCTTATTAACCCCCCGTTTCTTCTTTTTCTTCCATCTAGCGAGTCTTCACTGTGTATGTCTCATCGGTCATTAACAATTCCTCTTCCCTCCCCCCCTGCTCTGGATTGGATTGGTTCAGTCCAAGTTGGGCCTCAACGGGGAGGGGGGGGGGGGGGGGGACACTGACTCCCCACAAGTAAGGCCAACTATTCTGACATGAAAGGGTACAGCCTCAGAAGTACAACGTGTGTGTGTGTGTGTGTGTGTGTGCGAGTGTACGATAATACGATGCTTGTTATGTCTGCTTGCTCGCGTCTCGGTGGGCTTGTTTCAGAGGGAGGCGGGTGGTGTGTGTTTAACGTGCAGACATTTGTTTGGGGGGGGTCTGTGAGGACTTCAACATTCCTGAAGCGGTCAAAGAACAGACCTCGGAGCGCGTTCGTGACTAACGGGTTGCCGGAGCAGGAGGAGCACGCCATGTGCGTTCAAGGGAGTGAGTCCAGTCTCAGGTTCAGACCTGCAGAACAACATCAAAATGGCCGCGAGAGGTCATCTGCCCGAGGTCATCTGCCCGAGGTCATCTGCCCGAGGTCATATCAGAAAATAAATCCTTCATCTGCTTCGTGTGTGTTTTTACAAAGAAAGTGTCCGTGTCGATTTCTCTCTTTTTCATATTTTTGCTCTAAAATATAAACATGAAAAGTGTTTTGGATTCGAATCGCAGACTGCACCTTTTTTTAAACACGCCTCGAGGCCTGCGTCTTATTCTAATTAAAATAATCTAAATGACAGGTCCCACTTGCTCGTGTCTCAGGGACATCGCTGCAAAAGGAGGATCAGAGCAAGAGAAGGTACTCCCGTCTCCGTCTCTATCTGCCTCCCACCGTCTGAAGCTCTGTCCATCTCCTCCTCCTCCTGTTTTCGGACATGTTATCCAGACGGCTAGAGGTGGGGGTCTTTGAGGGGGTCACCCAGACGTCTCCTTCCATCACAGAACCGAACCGGGACTCGCTTCTGTCTCCAACCTCCGTCCTGCACCCCAACGCACAGGAAACGGCAAAAAGAAAATACCACTCAGGAGCTCATGGGAAGTTCAAACACACACACACACACACACACACACACACACACACACACACACACACACACACACACACACACACACACACACACCACTTGTTGTGCAGGATATTGTACAAGTGTTTCCTCAGCAATATATTATCTGATGAGGCTGAATTAATGAGACCCAGTGGAGATGGTGCATCCTCCTTCCTAGTTGTCTCAGCAGCCTCTTCTGTTCACACTCCTCCCCCCCCCCCCCCCCCCCCCCCCCCCCCCCCACCCCGACCACCACCCTTCTGCCCCCGTTTCTTTGTGCTCTGGTCGGGTAAGAAAAAAAGAAAGAAGAAGAAACGTGCAGAAAAAAGACTTCATCGTGGATATTTGGCTTCTTCTCTTCTCTCACCTTCTTAATAATGAAATTAGACACGCGTGCTTCACGCATTCTGCAACAAAGGTATGCATATATCACACACACACACACACACACACACACACACACACACACACACACACACACACACACATGTACGTATGCATATATATCACAAACACACACACACGCACACACACACACACACACACACACACACACACACACACACACACACATGTACGTATGCATATATATCACACACACACATGTACATATGCATATATCACACACACACACACACACATGTACGTATGCATATATATGACAAACACACACATGCATATATATGACACACACACACGTACACACACACATACACACACGTATTCATATATTGACACACACACACACGTATGAATATATATGACACGCATGCACACACACACACACACACATGCACATATGCATATACTGTATATGACACACACACATGCACATATGCATATACTGAATATGACACACACACACACACACACATATTCACACACACACACACACTCACACACTCACACACACACACACACACACACACACACACACACACATATTCACACACACACACACACACACACACACACACACAGCGCTTCCGACTGGCGCTTCACACAGAGCATCTTTGATAAGTTGTGTTTTAATCTTTGCACATGCAGTGAATGTTTGAGGAGATCCCCTCATCACACAGTTCTTATTAATAAATACACACTGCGTATAGGACTCTCAGACGTGTGTGTGTGTCCGTATGTTTGTGTGTGTGCGTGTGTGTGTGCGTATGTGTGTGTTTGTGCGTGTGTGTGTGTGCGTATGTGTGTGTATGTGTGCGTGTAGCCTTGAGGCTGCTTCTTGTGATGTTTAAGCACAGTTTCATGTCTCCCCTCATTAAATCAAACGGAACAGATCTTTTTGAAGAATTGCTGGTGTGAGCATGTGTGCCCCCCCCCCCCCCCCCCCCCTCCTTTTCTTGGAGGTGGAGGGCTGCCATTGGCTCACTTTTAACGACGCAAATTGTCATGTTGTCATGTGTGCACGGTGACAGTGAAGGGGTTTCCGATACTTTCATTCCCACGGGGGGTGGGGGGGGGGGGGTGCCGGTCGCCAGGGGGCCGGAGGAAGAGGAATATAAATGGGCCGCTCACATTAATCTGCTCATACCTTTTTAAAGATGTGCCAGTTTCTGTGAGAAGGAAAGAAAGGTCCACGGTTCAGAGATATATATGTCAATCACCTTGTAGCCCCGCCCCTAAAGCATCCCCTGCTTTATGGTCTGTTTGACTCTAAATGTCCATAATTTACTAAATGAACATCACGCTGTATTGAAGAAGACTTGAAACTAGAGATTGAGACCAAAAACTAATGTTTACAATGTTTACTGAGGGAATAAATCAAGAGAAGTAGAGTCATTTATATAGACTTCTATACAACCAGAGGAGTCGCCCCCTGGTGGTCAAGAGAGAGAATGCAGCTTTAACACATGAAGCATAGACTTCTATACAACCAGAGGAGTCGCCCCCTGGTGGTCAGGAGAGAGAATGCAGCTTTAACACATGAAGCATAGACTTCTATACAACCAGAGGAGTCGCCCCCTGGTGGTCAGGAGAGAGAATGCAGCTTTAACACATGAAGCATAGACTTCTATACAACCAGAGGAGTCGCCCCCTGGTGGTCAGTAGAAAGAATGCAGCTTTAACACATGCAGCATAGACTTCTATACAACCAGAGGAGTCACCCCCTGGTGGTCAGGAGAGAGAATGCAGCTTTAACACATGAAGCATAGACTTCTATACAACCAGAGGAGTCGCCCCCTGGTGGTCAGTAGAAAGAATGCAGCTTTAACACATGCAGCATAGACTTCTATACAACCAGAGGAGTCACCCCCTGGTGGTCAGGAGAGAGAATGCAGCTTTAACACATGAAGCATAGACTTCTATACAACCAGAGGAGTCTCCCCCTGGTGGTCAGTAGAGAGAATGCAGCTGTTGTTAAAATATAAAAATGTTTCTCACAGTGGCACCGAAACAAAAGCAATTTGTGCCGAACTTATAAGACGTTTAAAACAATAAAAGCATCTCCACTCCGAGACTCTTTAATGAAATGAACTTCATTGATGGAACCGCTAATGTTTTGAGTTGCTTT
>NC_046969.1:25280814-25295814 GCF_009769545.1 Cyclopterus lumpus | reverse complement strand
TTATCATATTACGATATATTGATTCAATGATCAGCAAAGTCATAACATGCATATCCTCATCTTTAAGCCGCACCTTTATTTTGAAATTCCCCGCGGCGTTGCCGTTTCCCCCCCCCCCCCCCGTGAGTTCCAGTTATGAGTATTGAACAAATAAACTTATTTACAATTTGCACAACTGTTTCTCTCATTTTTCTTCTTCCTCCCGTTTCTTTGTGCATTTTGTTTTGAACATTTTAAATACAGAACCAATAAAACAAACATTACCACTCATTTCACTACTCAGTGGGCATCGAAGCAACTCCGAAGCCCACGTGTTGCATTATGGGTATTTAACACTTTACTGCTCACCACTGCCGAGGCTTCACAGCGCTGAAGAAAAGACAATATGATGAACTCTCACAACGTTATTCCACTTTATTACATCATCAGATCGTTCATTGATTCATTCACACTGATGAATCAAATGTGAGTTCAAATATTTAATCTCAAGACTGTTTGCTGTTGTTGTTGTTGTTGTTGTTGTTGTTGTTGTTGTTGTTGTAATGAACTGATGAAAAGAACCACCCTAAACGTGTCATATTATCCATCTTTTTGGTGCAATTTACCTAATTTCACAACCCATAATAACTTAACGAGTCTATCAGAGGCAGATGGTGGAGGGGTCTCCATCACCCACCCGCCAGCCTTTAGGAAAATATATGCACTGGTGATGTATGGTGGGACAGTCGAATGGATTCCACAGGCTGGGGGGGGGGGGGCAGCATGGTGTTATACAGGAGGAGAGAGGCTGTTCAGGGTTGAGCGGTGAAGCAGAGAGGCTGCTGTGGCTGTGTGTGTGTGTGTGTGGCTGTGTGTGTGTGTGTGTGTGTGTGTGTGTGTGTGAGAGATGAGTTTCGAACTCAAGGAGCCGAGCGTCCTCTCGCTGCCTCACAAAGTCACTTTCCTTCCTCCTTCCTCTGCGCCTCCTCATCAGCCCAAAGTTGCTCACTCTCCCCTTTGACACTCTCCTTCCCACTCTTCATGTTGGGGTGTGTGGGGGGTGGGGGGGTGGGGGGGGTGAAGTGTGTGTGTGTGTGTGTGAGAGCCATCTCGCTTCCTCGGCCGCGGTCCCTCCCTCCTCACCGCGCCTTTTGTTTCCTACGGTGAAAACAAGCTGAAATCCGCCCGTTAACACTCTGCAGCGCTTTCATGTGCCAGGAGTGCGTCGGTTGGAGCGTGCATGTCCCCCCCCCCCCCCCCCCCCCGCCCCCCTCACCCCTCCCCCTCACACCCATGCCGGCCTTGGGATTGCACCTCCTTTCTAAATTTATCCTCAAAGTGTGCCACCTCTCCTGTGAGCGGCTGCTGGGATTCTGTAGGGGGTGGGGGGGGAGGCAGAGGGCTGGAGTGTGTGTGTGTGTGTGTGTGTGTGTGTGTGGGGGGGGGATAATCTGGGAGGAGGGAGGAGAGAAGCGATGAACGAGGGGGGGGGGGTTGTATGTATGTATGTGGGACACATCAGCTCGCTTCCTTTTCTCTGCGTCTTTCTTCCCCTCTTTCTTATCTCTTCTGCCACCATCAGCCCATCTCTGTCCCCAGGCTGCTGGGTTTATTTGGTGGGGGGGATTAGCATTGTGAATGTGTGTGTGCGTGTGTATATGTCTTGTGTGAGTGTGTGAGAGTGTGTAAGTAATATTTGCATTCGACTAGCTACTTTTTGCATGGCCGTAATTTGCATATTTGCAACATGTACAGAAGTGTTTTGGTGTTGGAGGCCCCCTATACTATTATGTATAGGATTAAACCTGGTCAGATGTGTGTGTGTGTGTGTGTGTGTGTGTGTGTGTGTGTGCGCGCGTGTGTGTGTGTGTGCGTGTGTGTGTTTTGGATGCTGATAAAGACACAGCTCCATGTATCCACTTGTGGATACTCATGAATAGGAAATCTATATCCTCGGCAGGATTAATTATTAAGCACATAGCATGTGCGAGCGTTTCCTCACACACACGCACACACACACACACACACACACACACACACATACACACACACACACATACACACACATACACACACACACACATGTGGCATTTGCTCACCTTGTAGGATATTAGCGGGAGGATCTGCTCATGTTACAGTCTGCCTGCTGCCATTTCACGTCTTCATTGACGTTCAACAATAGCTGTTATGTTGAGGGAATAAGTGGTTCTGTCCAAGTGTCAAGATATGCGTGTGTGTGTGTGTGTGTGTGTGTTTGCACGTGTGTGTTTGTCTTCCACAATAGCTGTTTCGTGTTGGTTAATCTCTCCCCGACAATATGGCTCCCTGAGCTGCCAGCTCTCGGGGCCCCGCAGGCCGGGAGTGAAGCCTGGGGAGCCGGGTTGGAAGTCACCCAGCCGGGACTCGAGGGACCGGGGGCTTGGACCGCCTTCAACTCTCCCTGTGCGGGGATGATGGAGGGGGTTGCAAGGACACGAGGAGAGGAGGGGAGGGGAGAGGAGAGGAGGGGGAGAACAGATGGAAATGGGATCTGGATAGGTAAGGGCAGGGAATGAGCGGTGTAGGACATTGAGCTATGGAGACTAACTATTCCCCCCCTGCGGTTTTTGGTATGCTGCCCGAAAGACGGAGAAAAAAAATGTATCCATCTGTTTGTTTCTTTGGGAATTCGTGGTCAGAAACCCCGGCGGTGGGCACCAAAAGGTCCGTAAGTCAAGGCGGCTGATGGATCGGCATGGAGGCGGGTCGACCTCATGTCTTCTCACGAGGCAACGGGTTCCTCTTAAAGGGAAAGAGCATTTCGACTGGTTCTCAACGGTTCTCGACATGTAGTCCCCAGTAGACATCACTCCACCGTGTCTCTACATCGAGGTTTGCTGCCATTGCGATGCTCTGAATGTTGAACAGCTCCACGTTTAGAGATGGCTGCGCGGCGTCTGCTGCCTACTTGACTCTGGAGTTCACTCAAATGAGGAAATGAAGTTCTCTGACTCTGGATAAGTTGTCCCACGTTGGGGTTTTTAGAACGCGGACATGGACTATTGGTCAGAGTGTTTCAGGTTCACCCCGTTAAACAGCCACGGCGGCGCAAAAGGTGGACAAAAAAAACAATTTATAAACGTATTCATCCCCGTTTCATACGGGCTTAATTGCCTCAATTAAATAATCCCCTCGACACCGAGCGTAAAGATACAGATGGTGCGGTTTCGGTGAGTTTCTTTTCTCTGATTTCCCCGCTGACGCCGGCGATCTTCGAGAAGAAAGAACGCATTCAAAGTTCACCATCTGTGTCTTCCTGCGAGGAGATCGTTTTGTATTTCCTTTGAAACCTCCGAGACTTCACTAAACTCCGTCCGGAGTCTACGGCACGATAGACATTAATCAGAAAGACCTCCTATCTTTCCAGATTTACAACTTTCTTTTTTTTGGTAATGGAAAGTGTCGTCGTCGTCGTCGTAGTAACGGGACTCGGGAATGTGATGTCATGTGACGCTCAGAGGATTGGTTGTTAAACTTGGTTCTGTGACTCAGCGTCTGTCTACCTGCTGTATTGTACGTTTAAAAAAACAACAACTTTATTTATAGATTTAATTACAACTCACAAAAATTACAACGGACAAAAACTTGCGTCACCATTTCAGACAACAGGAAGTGGTCACAATGGAAGTAAACAACATCACTGTGACTGCGAGGAACTTTTATCTGGTTATGAAACTGGTCTTATGGCCGTAAACGAGACCATCGGAGAGAAGACGGTCCGTTTCCTATCTAGTTATTCTTTATGCTCGTCATCTGGAGCCACCAGGAACCAGACCGGCAGACCGGCAGACCGGCAGACCGGCAGACCGGCAGACCGGCAGACCGGCAGACCGGCAGACCCCCGCTGCAGTACAATGAGAGAGGGTTCCACAGGGACCGCCAGAATCAAGACCAAATGAAAGTTCCTTGTTGTAACTTAAAAAGTTAAAAAAAGAATCATAATAAAACATTCATGCAAATCATACGTCCAGGCTTGATGGAGCCCAATGGGGGACCATCTAAGTCTAGACCCCCGTGCTCTGGGAGGGAGCACAGTTTGAGTCTGTCCATGAATTATAGAAGATGCCAACTTATATATGATATGATAACTACGAATTGTTTCGTGATTACATCGTGTATCGAGATATTGCGATATTGATAATAACAAGCACACGCTAACTCACATTGGGTTTTTAATTAAATGAGAAAAAATAATATTAAACTCTGCAGATACGTTTATTATTATGCTTCAAACACACAGGTGGTCTGACGGGGATTTTGTCTATAAATTATTATTAATAATAATAATTATTAATCTTACACATACGGGGAGAAAGCCGCGACTCTTCCTCAGCAGATAGTCTTCATCAAACGTTCTCCGAGTCTCGCCCGTCGACGCCTCCGCACGCCGACGGCGCTCCACGCCACGCAGGTGTTTCCTCTCATCTTATTTTTTATTGTCTTTTCTTTTTAATAAACAGCAAACAGCAACAGTTGTAAATTAAAGAAACGCACTCCCATCCTCCCATCTGTCCCTTCCCCTTCTCTCCACTTCTCTGGTACTTTAATTATTACTGTTATTATTGTTCCATCTGCTCCTTAAAAAAACAAACCCCATGTTCACAGATACCCCATAATTCATATAACTCGGTGTCAATTGACGAGTTAACAAATGCTCCGAATACACGAGGACACGTCTTTAAAGGGGGGAATACTCACCAAATGAATAATACCGGATACTTCCAATTAAAATGAGAAAATTGATTCATAAGCAGTGTTTACTGAACAGCTCGCCGTGCATTGTGGGTAACGGACGAAGAAGCTCCCCGAACGGAGGGGTGGAAAAAAAATAAACATCTTTTTTTTCTTCTTTCTTTCTTTTAATCGTTCTAAAGAACAAGAATCGAGCTCCAAAAAGACACGACGTCGGTTGATGTATGATCAAAAAATACGACGGAGACCAACGTCTCCCTTCACCTCGGCCGACTCGGTTTTTCTGGGTCGCGGCGGCCATCTTTTTGATCACGCCGACCACAAACGGCATCAGCGAAGCTCATCTGAGGGCCCCCGAATTATTCAGACTGAGACCAGATCTCACCCAGCGGGGAGCCTGTGTGTGTGTGCAGAGTCAATGTGTGTGTGTGCAGACTCAATGTCTGTGTGTGTGTGTGTGTGTGTGTGTGTGTGTACGGTCTATGCAAGTGTGTGCGCGCGTGCATCTTCCTCACCGTTGATTCTTTTTAAGCCTCGATGTTATGTCTGAGTTCTTTTGGGCTCACACACACATTCCCATATTTTTTTCTTTTCACACACATTGCAGAGAGAGAGCAACCACGTGAGCAATGTGTTTCCAATAAGGCCCGGGGCTTAGTGTACTCTGCGTTAAGAGGAGAGCAAAATGAGCAGTTTTTCCTCCAAGGAAATATCTAGAAAGAGATTGGACAGCATCACAGATACTAAATGAGCTCGGCCTGTGATAGTCAACAGGGAGATAACATCTCGCTCGCTTGCTTCTGTGCTTTTTTTTTCTTTCTTTCTCACATTTACAATAAGCATTTTATTTTTTATTTTTTCACCGCTGCTCTACAACATATCCATCTTGTCATATTTTACAGTGTCTCTCTGTGTATTTAGCTGTGAGTGCACGTGTGAGTGGATCTGCGTGTGTTTGTGACTTATGCATGGCTGCCCTCACACCGGGCATAAATCATCATTAGAGATGGCATGTGTGTGTGTGTGTGTGTGTGTGTGTGTGTGTGTGTGTGCGGTAAGATGGGCCGACTGCAGCAACCGAGCTGTCCGTGCTCAACAGGCTGCCTCATTGTTCCACTCCGTTTCCAAGGTTTCCGAGACGGCTGTAAAACACACAAACACACACACACACACACACACACGCACACACACACACACACACACACACGGTGCCGTCTCTGAGAGTGGGTGACCTTGCACGGTGATGAGTGACCGGTTGATAAACTCTGCTGAGAGAGAGAGAGAGAGTTGACTCCGCTGCCATAAAACGGCTCACACAAGGCTAGTGGGCAAATAGCAGCGTGGCGGTACACACACACACACACACACACACACACACACACACACACACACCACACAAATGTAGCCTCTGCACGGCGGCCATTTTCCCATTTAACGGCGTCAATTCGACGCCGTGCCTTCCGGTCCCGCATCTATAAACACACGCGTGAAGCCGCGAACCATATTTCACGTTTATGGGCAGATTTTACCTATATTACCTAAATATTACTTTAATTGGTTGTAATTAGCCTATAATCCTATTAATATTGTTTGATTGCTCATTCATCCCACAATATGTGCATTTGTTATCCCGAGAGTTTTCTGGCATCGCAAATTCTCCGCAGCTAAAATGTAAATCTTCTGCCCAAAACTCCAAATTGTTACTAAATCAATATAAATGGTACACAAAGTATTCAGCTTATACCTAAAATACTAAATAAGTCACTTTCTGACGCGAAGGGGGGCTCTCTCAATCAAAAATGGGGGATTGGTGATGAAGTGAGGGATCATGGGAGTTGTAGTCTTCATGGCAGTCACTTTATTTTGTGTTTTTAACAGATTAAAACCTGTAAAAACACATCTTGAAGGTAAGATTTCAAGATTTAAAACCTTTTCTCAGCTTGTTTCTCCGGTAGCTTTAACATCCAGACGTGAAATCCTTCATCGGGTTAAGACGTGTATTAATAGTGTGAAGAAAACGTGTCTTAAAAACGGGACAAATAAATAAATGACCGCTTCCAGCAGACACAAAGAGGATTACGTGCCAACTAATTATGACCTTGATTTAAATGATGTGTTTTTATCCGTCTGAAAATTAAAACAACTCAAAAACGTACATAGAAACGGAGAAGTTACATATTGTAGCTTTTTAAGTAAAAATAAACATCTCCATAGTGTAAGTTTGCTTTTTTCTTCAATGTAGTCTCTGTAGAGCGAGAGAGAGAGAGAGAGAGAGAGAGAGAGACAGTCAGTGTCAGGCGCTCCCAGCTCGCCCTCTCAGCTCAGTATATTAATGTGGGTTTTTGTTATCTGTGTGGATATTTCACAGCATTCAAAAACACTTTGACAATCCCTCTGCTTCTGGTTTCATTCACCTGGCAGGCCTCCAATACTTTGACTGGTGTGTGTGTGTGTGTGTGTGTGTGTGTGTGCGTGTGTGTGTGTGTGTGTGTGTGTGTGTCTTTCCAGTCACTGTGTTAAAGGAGGTATCACAACTGATAGTTTTTTTTTTCTTCCTTTCATTTGTATCCCATCATTCATTGTGTATAGGTGTGTGTGTGTGTGTGTGTGTGTGTGTTAAAGATGGATCAAACTGCTGGAGGCGGTAAACTACTCCTCCAGCAGTTTGATCCACTACCCTATGCCTATACCTTCTGACCAGCTGGGGAGGGTGTGTGTGTGTGTGTGTGTGTGTGTGTGTGTGTGTGTGTGTGTGTGTGTGTGTGTGTGTGTGTGTGTGCGTGGGGCCGAGGGGTGGTGGGTATATGTGTGTGTCTTGGTCGCCAGGCAAAGAAAAATCAATGGTATTAATTTGCGGAGGCAGTGGTGTGAGCTGAAGCAATCTGCTGCACACTGGGAGCCACGCTTTGCTGTGATTTACCGCACACACACACACACACACACACACACACACACACACACACACACACACCTCATTTCCAATTCCACCACCTCAAATCACACTCTTCTCCTGTTTAGTTTGCATTCACAGACAATATCAGTTTACAGTTTATGAGGCACACTGGAATGTCACGCTCTCTCTCTCTCTCTCTCTCTCTCTCTCTCTCTCTCTCTCTCTCTCTCTCTCTCTCTCTCTCTCTCTCTCTCTCTCTCTCTCTCTCTCTCTCTCTCTCTCCCTTACTAGCTCTCTCTCGTGGTCCAGGTAATTAAAAGGCAGGCTGCTCAATGGTGGCAGGAGGGAGGAGAGGACTGCAGGGGAGAGACACGACCACACACTGGCCATGCGCTACCTCTGCCAACACACACACACACACACACACACACACACACACACATTTCCGCACACCTCATCTTTGTGTGAGCTACAGAGACGTTATAAACTAGAATTTTTCATAAGCATGCACGTTTTTATTAACATTAAAGGTAATTTGAGGACTGAATGCACCGGCAACCTCCAATAATGAAAAGTGAAGTCAATGGTGAAGCGTCTTAAAGCTGCATTCTCTCTCCTGACCACCAGGGGGCGACTCCTCTGGTTGTATAGAAGTCTATGCTTCATGTGTTAAAGCTGCATTCTCTCTCCTGACCACCAGGGGGCGACTCCTCTGGTTGTATAGAAGTCTATGCTTAATGTGTTAAAGCTGCATTCTCTCTACTGACCACCAGGGGGCGACTCCTCTGGTTGTATAGAAGTCTATGCTTCATGTGTTAAAGCTGCATTCTCTCTACGGACCACCAGGGGGCGACTCCTCTGGTTGTATAGAAGTCTATGCTTAATGTGTTAAAGCTGCATTCTCTCTACTGACCACCAGGGGGCGACTCCTCTGGTTGTATAGAAGTCTATGCTTCATGTGTTAAAGCTGCATTCTCTCTCCTGACCACCAGGGGGCGACTCCTATGGTTGTATAGAAGTCTATGCTTCATGTGTTAAAGCTGCATTCTCTCTCCTGACCACCAGGGGGCGACTCCTCTGGTTGTATAGAAGTCTATGCTTCATGTGTTAAAGCTGCATTCTCTGTCCTGACCACCAGGGGGCGACTCCTCTGGTTGTATAGAAGTCTATGCTTCATGTGTTAAAGCTGCATTCTCTCTCCTGACCACCAGGGGGCGACTCCTCTGGTTGTATAGAAGTCTATGCTTCATGTGTTAAAGCTGCATTCTCTCTCCTGACCACCAAGGGGCGACTCCTCTGGTTGTATAGAAGTCTATGAGATAAATTATAGTCCATTTAGAGTCAAACTCCTCCGCACTCCAAATATGGTCTTTTTCCCTTCCTGGTTGCAAAAAAACGACGGCCAATATCCAAGATGGCGTCGGCCAAAAATGTCTGACTGAAGGCCTCAAAATGTCAGTCCACAAACCGATGGGTGACTTCTAAACAGTCAACAAGGAACGTAAATGTTTTCGATTGATGCACTTTGATGGTTTGTTTAAATTTTATGAAGTTTTTTTTCGGTTATCTGTGTTTATGTACTTTTTATGGAAGCTGCCATCTTGATTTTAAATCTCTAAACCATTAAACCATTAAGCCCAGTTTGTCTAATCCCAGTTAGTTTCAATTATAATGAGGACCGTATCAAATAAACTAAAACACTACAGCTCGGCCTCAGATGAAGAGATAAGAGCAGCTGCCGTGGCGACGGAGCAGTCGGCACTAACTGGTCTGCAATTAACAAAACCCTTGTTTTCTTTAAAAAAATTACAGTTAATAAATCCCAGCTCGTAACGTTTTTTTTAAATTTATCTCGGGGCTTTTATGTCAAAAATGAATGCACTCGAGTAGATGCACCAGCACGTCGCGCTCAACGAGGGGGAATGACTCAAGCTCGACTCAAAGCGCTTCCTTCGAGGGCCTCTCATTTACTGACCACTTCAAAACGTCCGCATTAAATTCAGTTTTTCTTCCTTCTTTCTTGTGTTTAAAGTTTAAACAAGTTGCTCCACCCTCTGCTATCGACTCAGCTCGCATTGAGAACTTGACGGAGGTGAGCCGTGCCTCACCGTGCAGTGGCAATGGAGATGTTACAATACCAGTGAAATAGTTGATACTCAATTTGATACTACGGTCAAAAAACTAATGCAATAAACACAGGTTATAACTCCCTCTTCAGAATCTATTTTATATCGGTGTGAAAACATCGCCTTCAAACAAGTGTTACTTTGTATTTATTCAGTTTTCTAGCCATACACAGACATCAAGATGGTGTTTTACCTTCGCTCCAACTTTCTGAAAAGGACTTGAATGCATCATAACAGCAGCCTCGGTGAACGTTAGCCGTTAGCACCGTCCCGCGGAGCTAACGGCTAATGCCGCGTCGGTGGATGTTAGCCGTTAGCTCCCCAGGACGGTGCTGCCACCTGACGAGCTCTCCAGCCGGTCTCGGCGAGGATTTAGTTCTTCGCAATGTGGCATCGATAGAGAGCTTACCGTGCTCTCTCTTGGGTCTTTTGTCTTGAGCCTTTCAGAACTGGTACCGTCATATTTTCAAAATGTTGTCATCTAACTCGGTGCTGAAGGATCAGTTTTTTGTGACATCCCCTCGATGCAGAGGCACCGGTTGCCAACGCCAAATAAAGGATGCCGTTACCCGAACCCAAACCTGGGTGGGCCCCGGGGTCCTCCGACGGGCTCATGTTACGCAATCCCTCGTCTCCAGCAACCTTATCGATGGGACAATAACAACCACGTGACTATTGTGCCAAAAGTCTAAACGCGACAGGAAATGATGCGGTTAAGGCGTCCTACAAAAGTTGTAAATTACTCGGCGGTCTTCCCGATCATTGCTGCCTCCAGTACGAGCGAGGAGACGTTACAGGTCTGAAATAGACGGCCACCTGCCACGAACTTCAAAAACTGAGTCGATTATCATGTTTTATGAGTTATTAAAACCGACGGCGTACACATATCTTTTTGCGAGTCAACAACTAAACCTTCGTTCGATGAACTCGGAGGGACATTTCTCACAGTTTTAACGGTGTCTGATGATCGTCGGTGATGTTTTGTTCCCGATAAATGTGCCCATCGTTTGATGTACAAGTACACATTAGGACAGCGCTGCGCTCGCATTACTCACGGCTATTTATTACGGCAGTTAGGAGGCATTTTCAGCGGCGGATTGTTTGGTGCATTTTACAAAGCAAAATGAGCTGCAGATCTCCGTTGTAGCGTCGGGCGTTTGTCCTGGTATTTCATTCACGTACGCCGGCTGTGATGAAACCCCCCTTTTTGTCACAGTTATGAGATTAAACTCGACCGCATACAGTCATGAGATTAAAATACACACACAACACCGTGCTGCCTCGCTGTCCAGCATAACGCCAGACATGACTAATCCACTGTAGAGTGTCTTAATCCAATCAGACCTGTTGTCTGCTGAACCGAGACACAGAGGGCCACCGCGCGGATATTGTTAAACACAAGCGCACATCTTACCTCCAAAAACATAGCATTGTATATGCAAGATGAAAAAAAAAAAACTAAAGTATGTAAAAAGTCCGTTGCTTTTATCCGTTATGTTTGCTAATGGCTCACTTAGTTTAATTACTGGCGACATTGCTAATAAATAAATAAATAGATAAATGAATAGGGAAACCGATATTTTGAGGTATGAACTTGACGTAAGTGCACCTGAAATGTAATTATTGAATTTGATGATTCAGCCAAGTTGTCATGGCAGGTTGTGAAATAGTCAAGACATGCAATCCATTGGTTCATGTCGCGAAAGACGAAAAATAATGTCAATGGAAAGTCAATAAGGAGCTTTTTACATAGAAGACAAGCAAATCACACCTGAACCCAACTGTCGGTGGTTTTGTTGCCTGAACCCAACTGTTGGTGGTTTTGTTGCCTGAACCCGGTGGTTTTGTTGCCTGAACCAAACGGTTGGTGGTTTTGTTGCCTGAACCTGTTGGTGGTTTTGTTGACTGAACCCAACTGTTGGTGGTTTTGTTGTCTGAACCTGTTGGTGGTTTTATTGCCTGAACCCAACTGTTGGTGGTTTTATTGCCTGAACCTGTTGGTGGTTTTGTTGTCTGAACCTGTTGGTGGTTTTATTGCCTGAACCCAACTGTTGGTGGTTTTGTTGCCTGAACCTGTTGGTGGTTTTATTGCCTGAACCCAACTGTTGGTGGTTTTATTGCCTGAACCCGGTGGTTTTGTTGCCTGAACCCAACTGTCGGTGGTTTTGTTGCCTGAACCCAACTGTTGGTGGTTTTATTGCCTGAACCCGGTGGTTTTGTTGCCTGAACCAAACGGTTGGTGGTTTTGTTGCCTGAACCTGTTGGTGGTTTTGTTGCCTGAACCCAACTGTTGGTGGTTTTGTTGCCTGAACCCAACTGTTGGTGGTTTTGTTGCCTGAACCCAACTGGCGGTGGTTTTGTTGCCTGAACCCAACTGTTGGTGGTTTTATTGCCTGAACCCAACTGTCGGTGGTTTTGTTGCCTGAACCCAACTGTTGGTGGTTTTGTTGCCTGAACCAAACGGTTGGTGGTTTTGTTGCCTGAACCTGTTGGTGGTTTTGTTGCCTGAACCCAACTGTTGGTGGTTTTGTTGCCTGAACCCAACTGTTGGTGGTTTTGTTGCCTGAACCCAACTGTCGGTGGTTTTGTTGCCTGAACCCAACTGTTGGTGGTTTTATTGCCTGAACCCGGTGGTTTTGTTGCCTGAACCAAACGGTTGGTGGTTTTGTTGCCTGAACCTGTTGGTGGTTTTGTTGCCTGAACCCAACTGTTGGTGGTTTTATTGCCTGAACCCGGTGGTTTTGTTGCCTGAACCCAACTGTTGGTGGTTTTGTTGCCTGAACCTGTTAGTGGTTTTGTTGCCTGAACCTGTTGGTGGTTTTGTTGCCTGAACCAAACGGTTGGTGGTTTTGTTGCCTGAACCTGTTGGTGGTTTTGTTGCCTGAACCCAACTGTTGGTGGTTTTGTTGCCTGAACCTGTTGGTGGTTTTGTTGCCTGAACCTGTTGGTGGTTTTGTTGCCTGAACCCAACTGTTGGTGGTTTTGTTGCCTGAACCTGTTGGTGGTTTTGTTGCCTGAACCTGTTGGTGGTTTTATTGCCTGAACCCAACTGTTGGTGGTTTTGTTGCCTGAACCTGTTGGTGGTTTTGTTGCCTGAACCTGTTGGTGGTTTTGTTGCCTGAACCCAACTGTTGGTGGTTTTGTTGCCTGAACCTGTCGGTGGTTTTGTTGCCTGAACCTGTCCGTGGTTTTGTTGCCTGAACCTGTTGGTGGTTTTGTTGCCTGAACCCAACTGTTGGTGGTTTTGTTGCCTGAACCTGTTGGTGGTTTTGTTGCCTGAACCTGTTGGTGGTTTTATTGCCTGAACCCAACTGTTGGTGGTTTTGTTGCCTGAACCTGTTGGTGGTTTTGTTGCCTGAACCTGTTGGTGGTTTTGTTGCCTGAACCCAACTGTTGGTGGTTTTGTTGCCTGAACCTGTCGGTGGTTTTGTTGCCTGAACCCAACTGTTGGTGGTTTTGTTGCCTGAACCTGTCGGTGGTTTTGTTGCCTGAACCCAACTGTTGGTGGTTTTGTTGCCTGAACCTGTCCGTGGTTTTATTGCCTGAACCAAACGGTTGGTGGTTTTGTTGCCTGAATCCAACCGCCTCTAAACAAAGAGCTTTAGGTAATCTGTGTACATTGTTGGCTGGTTGACAGGCCGGTCTCATTTCTTATCTAAAGTGGAGTGAAGTGACGACGTCACTGTGTTCTCAGCCATTGCTTTGGTGAATACGTCATGTGGTTGCCCGTCACATCCCTTTTCCTTCTCTCATCTTCTGTCATGTGTACAATAAAGGCCAAATACAAAGAAAAAAACAAAGAAATCTGAAAATGTGTATACATATATATATATATATATATATATATATATATATATATATATAATATTGCGTGAGCTAAGGATTTTATTTATAATACATAGGAATATATCTGAATGTTGATATGAGTTCCCTCCCCGTCAACCCTTCTTCCTGCTGCTCATCGTGACTGACGCGCACGGCTGCTCGCGTGGTTTTAATTGACTTTGGCTTCTGTTTATCCGAAATAACACAAACAATGAAAAAGCTTCCAGGTGCCGGTTGTGAGTTATTACTCCCACACATTTGATTTTTTTTTTTTATCTCTCGAGTCCTTTTTAAAAAAATATATATATATCGTAATTCGTAACTCAACACCTGTTTCCCACTTCTGTCACGAGGCCTGTCTTGGTCTTTTTCTTTCACACACACACACACACACACACACACACACACACACACACACACACACACACACACACACACACACACACACACACACACACACACCGTTTTACTCGTATTGACTCCTCATTGACTATTTGCTGTGGGTTGCTGATGACTGATGTCGTGTTGTAGCTTTTTCTCTCTCTCTGTGTCATCTCAGCCCAGGAGAAAAAAATAATAATATTCCCCCGGTCTGCTTTCATCTCGGAGACCTCAGACTCTCTCCCGTTATTGAATAGCTGAGGAGTCATTTTCTAGTTTCTCGTGTCGGGGGGAAGAGGAAAACTCGCAAGACAAATGGTCCAATTCGACTTTAACGGGCCCATTCATATTGTAATAGAGGGCTGGAACAAAGAAAGGAAGAGAGCCGGGGACATTCGGAACAGCACAGTCAGCCTTAGTCACCGTGTTTGACTCTGTGTGGATGTATCTGTGTGTGTGTCTGTGTGTGTGTGTGTGTGTGTGTGTGTGTGTGTTATAGAGAGAGAGAGAAAGGCAGAGAGAGGTTTTTTCTCTTTAATTCTCTCTCCGTTGGAGATGTACTACCTCAGGGATATTCTGCCATCTGATCCATTTTAGTAGTGTGGCAAACAGCCAGGGCATCTTTTCAATTACAGAGAAATGGATAGCGTGTGTGTGTGTGTGTGTGTGTGTGTGTGTGCGTGCGTGTGTGTGTGTGAGTACAGAGTGAAAGAGAAATACACAGTAAGGCCAAGAGAGAGAGAGGGAGAGCAGGAAAAAAAAGAGATATATTGAGAGGGAAGAAAAGTGTATACCAGTAAAGGTGCAAAAGAAATACAATATTTAAAAAAAAGGGCTGTCTGTCTCCACCGAGAGACCATGAGAGAGGAGAAGTGGGATTGGAGAGAGAGAGAGAGCGAGAGAGAGAGAGAATAAGATGGCTTTGCCGTGGAGGGCGAGAAAATACAGCTCCCCCTCTGTCTTTAAGCCAAGCAATAATTTAAAGCCTCGGCCCTCTGAAGCCTTGGATCCACATTGACTGGTCATCTTAAATCAAATCAGGGCACTGGGCTGGCCGCTCAGTGT
>NC_046969.1:25265814-25278314 GCF_009769545.1 Cyclopterus lumpus | reverse complement strand
TCTTTCTCCTCTGAATGTGCTGACTCCATCAGAGAAGTCAATTAACCTGCACACGTCTCCGGTCGCTCCTCCCCGGTGCGTGTTGGTCTGTTTGATTGACAGGCCGCGGCGCGCTAATCCCGTCGCCTTAGCTTGTCAGCTCACACAAATATATTGGGACACACACACACACACACACACACACACACACACACACACAGATAGTGACAAAAAGCACAACGGTAAATCCAATCCATCTCATCCAGTCGGGATAATTACTCATCAACACGTGTCGACGCACAGCATTTTGTTCACACACTGGCAGAGGAGCACGACTTCTCTGCGGGGGGGGGGGGGGATTATTAGACGTCTCAGCTTGTGTCCCTGTTTAAACTGTGACAGTATGGCGAGGGGGGGGGAGAGAGAGAGAGAGAGAGAGAGAGACCCCAGTAGTGGCTCCAGAGGTAATTAGCAGAGCAGCTGTTTGAGAGGTAAGCTATAGCCGTGACACTGCAGGAAGGAGCTGGGGGAATAATTAGCGGGTAACACCCGTCAAGCTCTCACAAAGAGGAGACGTGTTATTCTACTCGCGCTCGCCGCTGAGGAACGCCGGCCCGCCACGCTCGGCCCGACACCCACCGACCAACAGCCCGCGAATCCTTCTAGCTAGCTAATAGCTGTCACGTGTGTGTGTGTGTGTGTGTGTGTGTGTGTGTGTGTGTGTGTGTGTGTGATGTATCTGCTCAACGGGCCATATTTAGAGCATGTTAATTGGGTATTGATTTTGGTGCACTCAGTAATGATGTATGACAATTTCAGGGGCGACTGTCAAGTTTGTGGAGTGCATGTTATATATGCATACCTGTGTGTGTGTGTGTGTGTGTGTGTGTGTGTGTGTGATCAATAACCGCGCACCATTTTCAATCAAACCTTTTTTTTCTTTCCTCCAGGTGACACGACCGTTGCGCGTCACGTTATAGTTTTCGTGTCCTCAATTGTATTAAAAAAATATTGTTTATCAGTATTTTATAAGGATATTGTAGGAATGTTATCTGCTTATTGTCAGTGCACAGTGCAGTGCAGTGACATACCGAGCTGCTGGGACATTATCTTCCATCTGGGGAATCGTAATGTTTTTTTTATTTAAATTAAACACGTATATTTAACACATTTCACAACGTCTTCACGGTGTAATACCCGTTGCGTGCACAGGGGGATCGATCGTTTCCTCTCCGGTCGTCCACGACGACCCAAAACGTACGCCGCAGTTACGGGCGCCGTCGTCATCCGTCCCCATGTAGCCGCCACTCGGCCTGCTAACCGGGTTTAATCCCCGGTGTCGCGTCGCCTCTTCAAAATAAAACACTTTGATTCTCTCTGTTTTTCCCGGAGCTGCCAGGAACTATCAGACTAAAGGAATACTTCAACCCACAAAATGGCCATTTGTTCGTCAAATTGCTCGCCACATGTGACCTTTTGAAGGGGAAACTTACTCTTTTTTCTTTCTCCGATGCCTCCACGGTGAACGCTGAATCTCCCCCCCCCCAACAAAAAAAGTTGATAAATCGAAATTGAGAAGGAGAACTACTTAAAAAAAGTTTTTTCTTCAAGAATGAACCCACACCCTCAGTTTTCCATTCAGCTATTTACATGTGAATATAATACATTTCGATAATGAACTTTTGTTTGTTTGTGTACTCAAAATATTGAAGAAATACACCTTTTTAAGCCCATTGTTGTGCCCCACAAACGTTAACGCGTAAGGTAGAAGGTTCTGCACCGACTGGGGACGACATTAAACCCACACTTCATTCTTTACAGCTCCATTAACGTCACACACAGGAAGCCTGTTCACGTGTTAGCTAACGGGGGTTAGCCGGTCAATTTCATCCAGCGTTTTCACCGGTTGACCTAAAAAAACATTAACGTCCAGGGTGAAGTATCACGTACTAGTTTTTTAGGGAGCACCGTCCTCCGTAGACTCTCAACTCAATCGGCACGCCGACCTTTCGAAACAGGAAGCGATCATCGAAGACGTCCGGGTGGAGCGTGTCTCTGTGAGTGTGATGTCACTAAGAAGATCTGAGCTTTGTCAAATACAATCCCTCCTCCCCCTCCTCCTCCTCCTCCTCCTCCTCCTCCGTCTCATTCCCCCGGCTGCATTGTGGATAAGTGCCTCTCCATTTCGCCATCCAGTGAAGTCATGAATGGACTCCATGGTGCGTTGGCTCTGCAAGAAAAACCTGTCAAGTTTGTGTCCACTGTGAGCCCCCCCTCCCTCCCCCCCTCTTTCTTTTTACTGTGCTGAAGCATTCAGCATCTGCTCTCTTTGTGTGTGTGTGTGTGTGTGTGTGTGAGTGTGTGTGTGTGTGTGTGTTTCCGCGCCCTAAGCACTCTCTACCTGGAGATTACCCTTCATTTTCCTGTGAGCCGCTAGAGCTGCTGACACAGCTACTTCCTGCAGAGCAACTTTGCATATGTATTGACTCTGTGTGTGTGTGTGTGTGTGTGTGTGTGTGTGTGTGTGTGTGTGCGTGTGTCTCACCCTCATTCCCTCACAGGACATCATATACACTACTGTATATTGTGGAGGAGCTCCACGTTGATAATGTCGCAGCGCTTCATTTCAGTCATTACTCTAAACATTCACACCAGAGATTTGTATTTACTTTATATCTGTTGAGGTTGTTCACAAGTCCTTCAAAACTGTGTGTGTGTGTGTGTGTGTGTGCGCGTGTGTGTGTGTGACTGGTTTTATACCCTGCACTCTGAGACAGCAGTCAAACGGGTCATAAATATACAGGAGCATCTGTTTGAAGTTCACACACACACACACACACACACACACACACATGCAAACAAATCCACTGCCCCGGCCACCGGAAGGGCGTTGGCTTTTTTTTCTTCTTCTTCTTCTTCCTCTCCTGACAACGCTGACACCTCCCAGTAGGGGCCCGCATCGTTACGGCAACCGGGACAGCTGGATTTGCATATTCATGAATACTAATGAGGGTGCCGGAATGGAAATTGAATGTTAAAACCCCTTTTCTGTTTTTTTTTTTTATTTTCCTCGGGCCATATGGTGGACGGTGCTCGGGGAGGGGAGTCGAGTTCACTTTGAATTTGTTTCAGCATGTTGTAACGGGAAGGGCGAGAGGCCGATGAACTTTAGGAGAAGTTTTGGGGGGATTTTTCTGGTCAGAAACACTAAAAACTGAGTTTTAGTACCGATGCCGAGAGCCTGCACCTCTAAATTGATCGCATCCGGTTCCCTGAGGGGCCACTTTCTTGGTCTCATTTTACAGATGACTGGGTCTCCCCTCTTGCGCTCACTTCCACTTCCATGTGATGTTGTAACTTCTGACAAAGATTTGCTGAGGCAGCGACTTTTGAATTATGAAAAGCAAACGGCGGGATGAGTCACCCGAGGAGATGCTGCTTGTCTGGCACGACTCTGTGGAAACAGCGAGGAGGTCAGAGGTCAAACATTTTAATGAGGAGCAAAATCGCAAACACATCCAGTTCTGAAGTCTCAGCTTCATGTGTTAAAGCTGCATTCTCTCTCCTGACCACCAGGGGGCAACTCCTCTGGTTGTATAGAAGTCTCAGCTTCATGTGTTAAAGCCGCATTCTCTCTCCTGACCACCAGGGGGCGACTCCTCTGGTTGTATAGAAGTCTATGCTTCATGTGTTAAAGCTGCATTCTCTCTCCTGACCACCAGGGGGCGACTCCTCTGGTTGTATAGAAGTCTATGCTTCACGTGTTAAAGCTGCATTCTCTCTCCTGACCACCAGGGGGCGACTCCTCTGGTTGTATAGAAGTCTATGCTTCACGTGTTAAAGCTGCATTCTCTCTCCTGACCACCAGGGGGCGACTCCTCTGGTTGTATAGAAGTCTATATAAATGACTCTACTTCTCTTGATTTATTCCCTCAGTAAACATTGTAAACATTAGTTTTTGGTCTCAATCTCTAGTTTCAAGTCTTCTTCAATACAGCGTGATGTTCATTTAGTAAATTATGGTCATTTAGAGTCAAACAGACCATAAAGCAGGATACACTTTAGGGCGGGGCTACAAGGTGATTGACAGGTCGCTATGGGAGACGTATACGGCGTCTCTACGTCGCACCTCCTCCGACGTCCAAATACGGTCACTTCCATTCACTGGTTGCAAAAATCCAAGATGGCGACGGACTAAACGTCAGTCTGCAAGCCACGGTGAGAGAGTCTGTGATCTGGGTTGATCTGAGCACTTTGAAATGCATCGTCTGTGCCATATAAATACATTATTATTATGATCGTTATCATACAGTGAAGGAGACCCAGGAGTGGGATAAAGCAGCTTTGGCTCTAACCTTTGTGAGACTCTCTGAGGAGCCTCTTCATTTCATCCGCTCTCTTCTCCCTCTCGTCGCTCTGTAACTCCTCCCCTCCCTCCACCCGGCAAGACGAGCTTTTAAAAATGACATTTACTTCAGATCACACACACACACACACACACACACACGCACACTCTGAATAATTGCAAAAATGTTGTCACCTCCACTAAAATTATAATTGCCACCTTTCCTAACTTAACAGAATAGATGAAAGTACTCCCGCAAGCTTTCAACTTCTTCAGTGTACGACACACACACACACACACACACACACACACACACACACAGTGCAGGGAGTAAAGGGAGAGGAGTCCCTAGAGATTGTTGCTCCTCAAGCAGCAGGAGACGCGTACAAGTGTTCCAGCTCATCTCACGCCCCCCCCCCACCCCCCCACCACCACACCCCCCACCACACACACACACACACACACACACACACACACACACACACACAACCCATCACACAGGGAGGAATACAGGTTAAGTTGTGTGAAATCACCGTGACAGCGCATTGGAAATTCGCCACAGTCCGCTCACAATGGAGCCTGTCAATCTGACAGCCCCCCCCCCCCCCCCTCCCCCCCGGGTCCCCGGTGGTTCTCTCGGCTTCCGGTCCGCATGTATGTGTGTGTGTGTGTGTGTGTGTGTGTGTGTATCTCATCCAGCCAATCGGTGCACTTTCTGCTGGTTCCTTTATTGTTAGCTGTACCACCGTGCGCATGCATGAGCTGTAATCTGCACGTTTATGCAAACCCTCCTTTCTGAGCAACATAGAGAACTTTCAGGTGTGTGTGTGTGCGCGTGTGTGTGTGTGTGTGTGTGTGTGTGCGTGAACATCCTCATGTTCATACTTGCAGCACGTGCATGGATTACTTCATTCCTCTCCTAACTGCTCACGTTCTACCTCCCGAGTTCTAATCTCCACTCGTCTAATCAGATGTATTTTGCGGATGCACGCTGGGCTTTCTGCCTTTTATCAGTCTCCACATGCAGTAATCTCCTTATGTTCCGCCGCGTCTCCTATTTATTGACTAGATCTCCTTGTGGATTTTACGCGCTCGCAGGGCTCAAACACTAACTTAAAAAAAAAATTAAGAAAAAGGGGTGTTTGCTAGCTTGGCGACGAGGCGCCGGCTTGTGGTTGCCGACGCTGAACATATGTTTGGGGTTGTTTTGGTCGACACTGCAGTTATATACTGAATAATGTAAACTGTGACAACTGTGTGTGCACGTCATGTGTGCGTCGCTTTGCAGTATAGTTTTGCGTCCGAGCTCGAAGATGTCGGGATATTTCGCCTCTCTCAAATTGTCAATTTGTATGTTCAAATTGTCAATTTGTATAACTTGGAAATATGGAATATACTCAGTAATATTGGTAAAATAGGATATCTGCACAAAATATATGTTTTTTCCTGCACGTCCTCTCCGCCTGTCCGCATGTCTCAGCTGCGCGGGGGCCAAATCGATTTGTCCCAAAAGAGGCGGGTCTAAGAAGCAGTTTAGCCAATTACTGATTAAAGATATAAATGAGTGACATACAATTTAGCCAATCAGCGTCCTAAAATAGATTCTCGTCAGGCGCTTTTTTAATGCCATGATTTTGGGGTGCACGTTTTGCCGCTTGCTGCCCTTATTTTTTACACGTCAAAACGTCGTTGGCAACCAACGGTCCAGACTTGGTTGTCGAGATATAGACCCGACCTGTTCATCTCTAGACGTCGGTGAGGAATACACAATCTGTCTCTCTTTTCGACCTCTTCTGGAAAAGAGAGGTCGGTCGGAGAGTCGGCTGAAGTTAAGTTCCTCGATGTTAACGGCAGCCAGACGGAAAGAAGACGGATAAAAGGAACGAGAGAGAAAAGAGAGCTGTTGTAGAAACAGGAGCCTCCAGGATTAACGCCTCCTCCCCACGGACGGAGGAAGCTCGGACTGCAGCCGAGTGCAATGTTACACCTATTATCACGCGCTGTCCCACATGTGCAGCGGGAGCCACACTGTTGATGCACACACACACACACACACACACACGCGCACACACACACACACACACACACACACACACACACACAGGTATACGCACGAGCGCACACCTCCTCACGAACGGGAACAAAGTGCACACCAAGAAACGAGCGGCCTATTCTTGTGCATCTTGCTTCTCGGAATTCTTTTGAAGAATATCGGGTGTCGTATTGAATATTAGATTCTACTCTACTTTTGCTAAGGCCAGACTCTCTCATCTCTCTCTCGCTCTCTGTGTGTGTGTGTGTGTGTGTGTGTGAGTGTGTGTGTGTGTGTGTGCGCGCGTTATGTGTCCCCAGTCTCTATTCGCCTGTTTTGTTGTTTGTTGTCACAAGTCCAATTTGCATGTTGGAATCAACTCATTATGATCCATAACTGAGTTGATTAATGTAGATTATGCATCTCGACCCTCGGCTGCTTGCCGCAGCGGGCGCACGTGTACGTGCACGCGTACACGTGCACACGTACACGTGCACACGTACACGTGCACACGTACACGTGCACACGTACGCGTTTTACGGGCACGCAAACACGTGCGCCCGCGTCTCTAAAAGATGAATATGTATGTCCTGCAGAGGGACGTTGTTCTACAGGAGCTCAGCGGGGGGCGGGGCTTCCGTTCGACATTGTTCGCCTTTCTTTTTTACTTCCTCACCTGCTCCCAGTGGGACACGCCAGCTTCCTTTCTCCCCATGTCTTTCCTCTCGTGTGTCTCCACACGAGGTTTTATTACAAAAATGTAAATGAAAGAACGAAAAGAAGAAGAAAAGCTAAATGTCTCCCACCAATTACAACGAAACCGGTTGCGGTTCGATTGCCTCTCTAATGACTCGTAGTGAGTGGAGTAGCTCCCACTCTTTTGAACCCGCTCTTCATCTCTGCGTATATGAAGTATAAAAAGACGAGAGCGAGCGAGGGGCGAGCGACGGATGCCTGGATTTAGATTTTAGGCCTCTGCTGCTCTGTTACCAAGCAACAAGCGGAAAAGTCCTGAGTCACTGGTTGCTTTGTTTGTTTTTTCCAACGCTGAAAGCAGCAGATCTCGGCAAGGTCGAGGTCAAAGGTCAACGTAGCCCTCCGTCCAAGAAATAAAGCAGCTGCAGAAGACTGTGTGTGTGTGTGTGTGTGTGTGTGTGTGTTGTATACATGTGTACAGTATGGGCCTGATGCTTGTGAGGGTCCTTGGTGGCTGTTTTTTTGCCCTGCGTGGATGCGCAACTCGCATGTGTGTGTTTCTTTGTGTGCGCGCAGTCGTTGAAGTGACCGAGTTAACCCCGAAGTGTGAGGATCTGAATTATTCATATGGCGTGAAAGCCCACGAGACCCCTCAGTGCTACAAACGACCGGCTTCCTCCACGCGTGCGGACGCGGACGTCACTCGTGGAGAGTTTTATGTTTATTTAATGAGCGTAAGACTTCCACGTGTTATGAACTGGGATGTAATTGATGGTGCCGCTTTTTGGATGGATAACTCCTCCAACTCAAGAGAGAAAATCAAATTGGAAAAATTTAAAAAAAAGAATGTATTGAAAAAAAAATATGAAAAACTATGTTGGATCAAGAGAGAAAATAAAATAGAAAATAAAATAGAAACGAAAATAGAAAATAAAACAATAGAAAACAATAGAAAATAATAGAAAATAATAGAAAATAGAAAATAAAATAGAAAATAAAATAGAAAATAATAAAATAAAATAGTAAAATAGAAAATAAAATAGAAAAACGTTGCATCAAGAACATTCTGCAACGGGAAAGTGGAGGTCCTGCAGAAGGGGGACAGGTGCAGAACAAGTCCATATTCCACATGCTCACATATACGCTTCCTTGCATCCTCCCACTCCGCCATCTTCAAGGAGAGAGGAGGCTTCTGGAGGAGCCGAGAGCGAGGAGACACAACAGAAACAAAAGACGCACATTGATGGAATAATCTCAAACCAAGTTTCGGTTATTTAACTTTCCGTCCTTCATGTTCGTCTAGCTTGATATTACGCACTTTCATAACGACCGCTTTAATCGTACATATTGGTTGAAATTGTTTTAACTAGAGTGTTTGATGCATGTTCAGTTGATCAGAAAGTCTATTTCCATGAACTCATGAACTCTCTTTTTTAAATTTTTTAATTACAAGAAGAAGAAAAGAAAGAACAGAAGTCGTCTGCTTCGTCTGAACTAGCTGGAGAGTCGTCGGCGTTTCACCCGCAGCGGGACTCGAACACGCGTTCACCGTCTCCTGTGATCGGAACGGTTAATCAGCGGGAGGGAAAAAAATAAAAAAGAGAAGGCAGACAGACGGTGGGTGTGTGTGTGCGGTGATTCAGCTCCTTCCTCACTGTGTGTGTGTGTGTGTGTGGCCGGCAGCTCCCCGCGGCTCCAAACATTGACGGGGAAATCCCTTCAGTGAGTGTTGATGATGAGGATGATGATGATGATGATGAATCACCGAGCTGATTCCCGTCATGAATGCACTGCCAGCTCGGGTTCTCTCTCTCTCTCTCTCTCCCTGTCCGCCATGCGGAGGCTCCTCACTGGGTTCGTGGCCCCTGGGGGCCGATTTAATGGTTGTGTGATTATTATTATCGATACTACTACTCTTTATGATAAAAGAGAGAGAGAGAGTCGTGTCCTTTCTCGCCCCTGCATGTGTCTCACGTCTCCTCCCGACACGCCGGACTCGTTTGTGTTTGTGCGTCACGGTCGTTCACACACCGCCGCCTCTCATCGCCACGTCACGCTTTGAGATAGTGGTCGCGGAGGCCGAGAGAGCCCCCCCCCCCACCCCCCAATGACCTCGCACACATGTTCAGAGTGTGAGCGATCTAATGAAAACAGCAGCTTGTACTCGAATCCACACCAAGGCTGTGTGTGTGTGTGTGTGTGTGTGTGTATATGTGTGCACGTATAGATTTGCGTATCAAAGTTTGAAGTAATTCACCAAAGGTTTTCTATAATGTCGTACATCTCGAGGTACAAGTGCATCTACACGTGCATTCATTCTGTGTGTGTGTGTGTGTGTGTGTGTGTGTGTGTGTGTGTGTGTGTGCGCGGCCAATGAATGGACATGTGTCTCGTAGCTCGGAACATGGATTTCGGGCCTCGTAATCCAATCACGGGGGCCGGTAAATCACTTACGGGGAGCAGCTGAGCGATGTGGGGGGGGGGGGGGGGGGGGGGGGGGGGGGGGGGGGGGGGGGGGGCGGGGGGGGCGTGTCTGAGGGATCGGAGCTCGGCTCTCTGCCCGGAGACGCCGTCGGTTTAAAGTGTGATTAACGCTCGCCTTGCAGTTAAAGGGGGACGAGACCGCGGTGAAAGAAGTGGGCGTGGTCATCGCGACGTCACCCATTGGCTTGTTGACTGTTCTTATGGATCGCAGACGCCGCCATCTTGGCTTTTTGCAACCTGCAGCTTTAACACATGAAGCATAGACTTCTATACAACCAGAGGAGTCGCCCCCTGGTGGTCAGGAGAGAGAATGCAGCTTTAACACATGAAGCATAGACTTCTATACAGCCAGAGGAGTCGCCCCCTGGTGGTCAGGAGAGAGAATGCAGCTTTAACACATGAAGCATAGACTTCTATACAACCAGAGGAGTCGCCCCCTGGTGGTCAGGAGAGAGAATGCAGCTTTAACACATGAAGCATAGACTTCTATACAACCAGAGGAGCCGCCCCCTGGTGGTCAGGAGAGAGAATGCAGCTTTAACACATGAAGCATAGACTTCTATACAACCAGAGGAGCCGCCCCCTGGTGGTCAGGAGAGAGAATGCAGCTTTAACACATGAAGCATAGACTTCTATACAACCAGAGGAGTCGCCCCCTGGTGAACATTAAGGAGAATACAGGTTCAAGACATGAAGCATAGACTTCTATACAACCAGAGGAGTCGTCCCCTGGTGGTCAGTAGAGAGAATGCAGCTTTAACACATGAAGCATAGACTTCTATACAACCAGAGGACATTTTATCATTTATCATGTTCTCAATATGTAATTTAAATTTGTACATCAATGAAATAGAAACTTGAACAGTATTTAGTATTTCTGTGTCTGGCTGTGGGAAGTTTCTCGTTACCCGGTTGTGTTGATGTAGCCAGCCCACGATTTATAGTGTGATTCATGGCAATTAGTGAGTATAGAAAAACAGAAACACGGCCGTCAGGTTTGTTGTTTGGTGGGAAATGAAGGATGTGAGTGGAAGAACTTCAGAGAAGAACAATGCTCAAATGAAAACGTGCTCGTATTAATCAGACGTTTGTTCGCCGCCTGCCGCCGACCGTTTGATTCATCTTATTTATGTAGACAAATGTCTGGTGTCACATGCAGGTGTGTGTGTGTGTGGGCTTGTTTGTTACTATTCCAGTGTGTGTGTGTGTGTGTGTGAGTCTGTGTGTGTGTGTGTGTGTGTGAGTCTGTGTGTGTGTGTGTGTGTGTGTGTGTGAGTCTGTGTGTGTGTGTGTGTGTGTGAGATGCTGCTCGAGTTCAATTGGAAAAAGTAAATCCTTTTTGGTCGGAAGCCAACATCACCGTGAATGTAAAATGTGTCACGTTAAGTGCGGCGGAAAAGAATGAAGAGAGAAGGGATGTAAAAAATCAAAAAAAGAAAGAAGGCAAAAAACGTGTCGAAGAAATAAAAAGTGTAAACGCCTCTCCGATGTAATTGTACATTCGCTCCGTCTCAGTATGTTCTTTCTCCTCTCGTCTCCATCTCAGACGAACAGGTGCAGGAAACAGATTATGAAAGGCCACCTTTCCACAAAGTTCTCAACTAAAAAAAAATTAAATAAAATCACGCTCCGGCAATCATGACGTTTTGTCCCCCGCTGAATGCTAACGTCGATGCTAACCCGCTTTCATCAATGCCGCTAACGGCGCCCTCCAAATTGAATTAATTCGCGGGAGGATGTCGACAATAACCCCGGCGGCGCGTACGAGAGGGAGCAGCTGAATCCTGAGTGCCTCCGATACAAACAAAGCGCCTTTTTAAATAAATAATCTTTACAATCTTCTCCCTTTTTTTTTAACGCAAAAAATCAGACGCACATTCACTCCGCATGCTGCAATGTTGTTGTTTTTATCTGTCACGTGCATCAAAGATAATGGTTGGCAGAAAGCACGCGCACGTACATGTGTGTGTGTGTGTGTGTGTGTGTGTGTGTGTGTGTGTGTGTCTATGAAGTATAGTTAATGTTATGCATTAACTATAACTGTATTCCATCACAAGAGACTGGGTTGTATAATCCAACCCTGTTTGAAGTATTAGTGTGTGTCCCTGTGTCTGTGTGTCTGTGTGTGTGTGTCTGTGCGTGTGTCCCTGTGTGTCTCTGTGTGTCCCTGTGTGTCTCTGTGTGTCCCTGTGTGTGTCCCTGTGTGTGTGTCCCTGTGTGTCTCTGTGTGTGTCCCTGTGTGTCTCTGTGTGTGTCCCTGTGTGTCCCTGTGTGTGTGTCCCTGTGTGTCTCTGTGTGTGTGTCCCTGTGTGTGTGTCCCTGTGTGTCTCTGTGTGTGTCCCTGTGTGTATCCCTGTGTGTCCCTGTGTGTATCGCTGTGTGTGTATCCCTGTGTGTCTCTGTGTGTGTGTCCCTGTGTGTGTGTCCCTGTGTGTCTCTGTGTGTGTCCCTGTGTGTCCCTGTGTGTGTGTCCCTGTGTGTCTCTGTGTGTGTCCCTGTGTGTCTCTGTGTGTGTGTACCTGTGTGTGTGTCTGTGTGTGTCCCTGTGTGTGTGTCCCTGTGTGTCTGTGTGTGTGTCCCTGTGTGTGTGTCCCTGTGTGTCTCTGTGTGTGTCCCTGTGTGTGTCCCTGTGTGTATCCCTGTGTGTCCCTGTGTGTATCGCTGTGTGTGTGTCCCTGTGTGTCTCTGTGTGTGTGTCCCTGCGTGTCCCTGTGTGTCCCTGTGTGTCTCTGTGTGTGTCCCTGTGTGTGTGTCCCTGTGTGTGTGTCCCTGTGTGTCTCTGTGTGTGTCTGTGTGTGTGTCTGCACTCACACACCAGTGTTCATGGTCGCCGTTGGCGTGCGAGCACACGTGGACGCGCGCCGCCCCGGGTGGATTATTTGGCCCCAGCCAATTGTAATGAACCAATTATAGTAAAGTCTTTTCCTCCTCTTGCCTTCCATTTGATAGTGAGAGTCATGCTGT